>NC_084820.1:38341138-38641138 GCF_958449725.1 Rosa rugosa
TATATCTCTTACTTTGTATATATCTCGACTATTTATACCTACAATAGAAGAAATATAATCCGTAAGGGCATCTTTAGCAATACAAGCCATTTTAAAGTCAAATTTTAGCCAAAGTAGCTAAAAAGTTATTTTGGCTAGCCACTTTCGAAATATGTTTATAGCAGTGCTCTCTACTTTAGCTAATTTTGAGTTTATATTATTTTTTAAATGAAGATTAAATAGTTTAAATGTATTTATAAATTACATAAAATAATTCAAAATGAATGCTTTAAATAATAGAGAGCTTAATCTCGCTCTCTATATTTAGGAGCGAGATAGCTAAAAGTTATAATAGAGAGTCATTTAGGAGCTAAAAGTTAAACATGCTCTCTAAAATAGCTAAATAGCTAAATAGCCAAAATAGAGAGTCTGCTAAAGATGCTCTAAACTTATATCTCTTACTTAGGTACATATCTCGATTATAGCTAGTAATCAAAAAACATTAATCCGTAAATGTATATCTCTTACTTAGGTACGTATCTCTTATTTATGGTATACCTACAATAGAGGAAATCCTTAAATTTATATCTCTTACTTAGGTTATACGTATCTTTTAGCTAGAATGTTTTGGTGAACTTTTTTTTGTACCTTCTAGTTAGGTTGATTTTCCATCTCTATTTGCTAATTTTATAATACTAATTATATTTTGAATTACTTTTGAATTATTGCAGGTTAATCATGCGTTCAAAATTCAAATTGAAAAAAAAAATGCTAAAAAACAATTAATTTTTTTCTACATTTAACTCAAGGGGAAAAATGGGCATGAAAATATAATGACAATTGTCAATGGACCATTTATAGATTGATAATGAAAATGGGCATGACTCATTCATGGATTGATAATAAAATTACCTTTGAATTATTGCAGGTTAATCATGCGTTCAAAATTCAAATTGAAAAAAAAAATGCTAAAAAACAATTAATTTTTTTCTACATTTAACTCAAGGGGAAAAATGAGCATGAAAATATAATGACAATTGTCAATGGACCATTCATAGATTGATAATGAAAATGGGCATGACTCATTCATGGATTGCTAATAAAATTACCTATGGACTGCATCCATTATGACGAAATGAAATTGGACTTATATTCAAAAACCTCTTATAATAATAATTAGGGAGGTTCTATTCATACCTCTAAAATTGGTATTTAGACCTCCTCACTTAATAGACCTCCAACTTACTTTTACAAATAACCAATATGCTATCTACACCTCCCTAATTTTCCCATAATACCCATCATCCAATAATATCAATAAAAACTTTTTTTTAGAGTGTTCTATTCATATACCTCCAAAATCGGTAGTTAGACCTCCATCAATTTTTGAACGTTTCACAATATTATTTTACTCTTGATATAACTAAGCTGAAAAAAAAAAAAAAAATCTTTCAATTGATAGCTCTAAAGTCTATATAGTTGAAGAAAAAAGATTTTGGAAGCTACGTATGTATAATCGTGGAAACAGCAACGGAATTGCTTCAGTCCATTCCAAAGCAAGTCTCTGGAAATTGGTTGACTTGATTGGCAAAATTTGGAAAATGGTTCTTTCTTCATTGATTACTAGTCTCTGTCTTACATTATGATAGAAGTTGACCCAGCACAACTTATATGACTATTGCTGGGGATGCGTAATTGCGTATATGACTAGTCTCGGTTTTGTACAATCATTCTTTGTTTCTCTCCGTTTTGAATGAAGGGAGCTTCTATTCATATCTCCAAAATTGGTATTTAGACCTTCAACTTACTTTTACAAATAACCAATATGCTATCTACACCTCTCTAATTTTCCCATAATACCCATCATCCAATAATATCAATAAAAACTTTTTTTTAGAGTGTTCTATTCATATACCTCCAAAATCGGTAGTTAGACCTCCATCAATTTTTGAACGTTTCACAATATTATTTTACTCTTGATATAACTAAGCTGGAAAAAAAAAAATCTTTCAATTGATAGCTCTCCCCCCCTCTGCTTATTGTTGTATTTTGTAGGCATACACATCTTTAGAGGCTAAGAGCAGTTCATTTTTTCAACTTCCTAAGATTCCCTCGTTTCATATATTAGCTCAAACAGTACGCTCCAATAGATGAGTATGATTTTAAGCGAAAGTGGTCTGTTGGTGTTTTGGTTAGAGAATATTGCATATCCGAAATTGACTCGAGGAACTGCAAAGTAAGGAACTGGTCTGTTAATTTCTCCGCTGCTTGGTAAGGATGAAGATCATAACAAAAACAAAAGGGAAAAAATGGCATGAGGATGAATATTTGTTGATTTCATACCTCTAAAAGGGAAAAGACTTTTTTTAATTTTTGTTTTTTCTCTTTTGTGTCTTTATTGGTAATTTGACATGAGTTGACAAAGTCAACTATCACTTGAAAAAAGAAAGAGGCCCAAATGCCAATTTTAGAGGTATGAATAGAATCTCCCTAATAATAATTATTTTCTTTTCAAAAAAAAAAATTATTATTATTATTTTTTTATTTTTATTTTTATTTTTTTTGAGAGATCATACTATGAATGAGTCTATGAAAAGAGTCATCATTGATTTAAAGAAAGAGACTTCTTTAGATAGTTACTTCTTTCTCAAGTGTAATTTGTGTCCACTTAAAAAGTAAAATACACTCTGATTATCGAAAATCCTAATATATTATGCACATAATTTATCTTAGTTTCAAGCAATGCATATTTGACAAGTGGTAGATATAGGGTTGCTTATCTTGGGAAAGTTCATTTAACATTGATGAAACCAACAAAAGTAAATGTATGGATGCTATTACCACTTGTAAATGCATGAAAATTTACTTAAAATTCTTAAACCACGTACACATTATCCTGAGTGAGTCAACCACTGAAACCCACTATAGCTACACGCCATCACGCCTTTTGTTACCACCATCTGTCATGTCATCTTTTGTTAAGGAGATGAGAAGCCTAACAATCCAAAGAAAAAGCTCCTGAAGCAACCGACTCAAAAGTTATCCCTTGCCAATGATTCTTCATTCCATGCGAAAAGTAGTCGTTGTACTCGTACCAAACTTGCATAACACATGAGTAGGGATGGCAATTGGGCGGGTTGGGGATGGAGATCACAATACCTTCCCCATCCCCAAGTTCATTCTTTGCTCCATCCCCTCCCCAATCCTCAATAAAAATTATCGGGGATTCCCCATCCCCATCCCCATTGGAGATAAGGCTTTTATACCCGCTCGGATCTCTAATAAGTATTTAATTTATCAAATATTTTTTTTTATTATTAAAAATTAAAATCAAAACAACATAAATTCCTAATTTTTAAATACATACTAAAATATATCTCAATCTTACAAAACATATGTTTTAATATAAAGTTAAACAACAACAAAAATTAAGGCACAAAAATATATATATTCTTTAATTAAAAAAGAAAGAAGAGAAACTATTATTGGGGAGGGTTAATATATGAGTAAAACCCTATGATTGGGGCAGATAAAATCAACTGTTCCAAGCAAAAAAAACTGCGGTAGAAATCCTTACGGATTTCTTCATTTTTGATCTAGCAATGCCACGCCTCTTCTGTTAGGGGTCTAAGAGGCGACTCTCTACAGGGGTTTGGTTGGGCTGATGGCAGGATCTGTTGTCAGCAATCTTGTTGAAGAGGCAGAGTAGGGGAGACAACATAGCTTTCCAAAGTCGATGCTCGTTAGCTGAAGAGGACAAGCTAGTGCATAGCATGACCACGGTCTGTTGTGCTGTTAGTTTCGAGCTGCAGGAGTTGTAGTTCGTGCAGTCAATATTTCGATCTGGTGCAGGTGTGGTGTTTGCACGGCTTGGGTCTTGGCTTTGATAGCTGGTGGGCAGACCTTCGGATTGACAACTTAATGTCATGCTGGAAGGCCCGGCCACCGGAAAAGCTTGGTGGTGGCAGCTATGGCTTGGCAAAAGCAGGCTAGAGCTTCTGCTCCCTTTGCTGGGACTTGAGTTGTTTGGCCCTAATTTATGGCCTTATAAGGAGGGTGTCTTGCCACCCTCATTTATCACTTAGTAGTGTGGGTGAGTCTGGCCTAAGAAATAGACATTATTGGGCAGTTGGGTCGATATATGGTCTAGAACCAATCATTTTTGGACCATGACTGCTACGGGAGTTGGTAATTATCTGAAATAAGATTGACATTTTTTCAAGCGGCTTATGGATAAGGAGGTGCTCCTATTTGTTTGCTAGGAAGTGGTTTTCTGTTGGTATACCACAATTGTGTGCCTGGCCAATGGGATGCTAGTCAATGATTTTGCCCTAGAAGACACAAAGTTTCTTTGTTTGTAGGTTCGTTTTCACAAGCGAGCTCATACAGACTTGTAATGAGTAGCATTGCTTAGATAGAAATATTTAAGTGTAAGTAGGCTTTGGCCTTTTGAAAATTGATCTAATAATATTAACCGCTATTTAAAAAAAAATATTATTGAGGCGGATTTGGTGATGACAATCACAATACCATCTCTGCCCCATTCCCAATTAAAAAAATGGGGATCAGGGATATAAGGAGGATCGATATGCCAACTCTGGTAACGCCTTCTTGCTACTCTAAGCCTACTGCTCTGAGTTATATATTGACTTTGATTGTCGAAAGGTCTTAATCCGGTAAGATTTGGATTATGTTTTGCAGGTTGTTTGAGACTTCCTCCGTAGGAACAAATTCTGATGTCTTACAAAAGCTTGTGGCAAAAAACGCCAGATAAAATTAAGAATACAATCAAGATTCCACGATAGGAACCACCACCAATTCCACTGTCACAAGAGATGATACTACCAACACTCGGACATCATAACCAAATCCTACACATAAGTTCAACAAGGCCAAACCAAACTCGAAGAAGCCACAGTGAAAAGACTACGGAGGAGAATAACCAGAAGGAGGGGTACCAAAACCTGCCCGAGAAAGTATGATAATGAAGAATCTCCATAAGCAGCCACCAACCCAAAAGATGAGTGCCGCCGCTGTCCTTCCCATAGAACCCTGGCAGATCTCTAAAGGACTGAATTCGTAGTTATTCCATCGTAACCCTAATTGGTTGCCGACAACTCACATAATCATACGTTAATTACAGTCATACAAATACAAATATACGTGAGACATATACAAGATGCAGCAGCAATTGACTGGGACAAATTAAGAAAGTATAGGAATTATCCTGCTCGTCCAAGTGACTTAACATAAAAGGGACAAATTCCTGACTAGTAGTAGTACGTAGCTAGCCGATCGAAAACTGCACAAATTAAGACAAGTTGCTCATTCGCAATAAGAACAAGACAAATGAGTTCAGATATTTTTCCCCTTTCTAAATGTATAATTATGATTCAACAGGAGCTAGCACACAACAGTACATGCATATAGCAACAAAGATATACGTGACTATATATAAAAATATGCATATGTCACCTGGTGGATCATAATTATATTATGAATCAATGAATGAATGGGTTGGGTTACTGGGTTTCCTAGCTTTCTTAATTAGATTGACCAGGTCACCTTCTCTTCCTCTCATCACTTTGAAGTTTGAAAAGATGCTTTTATCGATTATTCGATTTGGATATTGCATTATTTAAATATTAAGTTTGTTGTCACTTGTTGGGTAAAGCTTTAAAATGTTTACCAGATTTATTGCAAAGAAACAAATTAACGTAGAAGATATAGTTGATCAAGAATGGTCATCTGGAATTGTTTTGCATGATAAACCCCCTGAGTCCTATTATCATCTCATACGTTAATGCTTATGTATTTATGTATGCCTTTTTCCATTTTCGAGTATTATATCCGTAGGTCGATACCAAACCAGGTAAGTGTAACATTGGAAGAATTTCAATCACGAGTATCACTATATTATGTTTATTATGCTTAATTATGGCACAAATTTTCCTTAATAACCATATCATTTTCTCATCGCTAGCTAGCTATTTAGCCTAAGAAAAAAAATTGTAGCTAGCTAGATTCAGTGCACCGATATAAATGAATTGTTAGATTATATTAAATACACTCTTAGGTTATTATCAAAGGTTGAGATCATCTTATAAGTGTTGGATCATTTACACCGTCAGTGCATAGATTAATTTCCAAATAGTGCAATGCGCTACAAGACGATCGGAGATTATCTTTTTGACTTATAAAAAATGCATAGCTAATTAATCAAGTGCCATTAATCAAAGCGCACCCACTCTCTTTCTCTCTTGAAAAGGCTAAGTAGCTAGCTAGCTAGCTACAATCTTTTTTCTTAGGCAAAGGATAGGGACCTTCTTTTATGTAGAGATAGAGATGGATAGGAAGAGAGTGAAAGTGAGAGACAGCAAATAATGCCCAAAAGAACGACTGAAGCATGAAATTGGACTGAAACCAACTGTTATGAGAGAGAAAAAAGACAAAAAATTAAACGAACATCGATTTTAGAAAAACTATATGAAGGCCCTAAAAGTTCCACTAATAACATAAGTTTAATACAAAGATTCAGTTGATGATTGCCCAGTAGTGCCCACCGTTAAATCACTGAATCATTGGCAGATTGTATATAGGAAACAAACAAATTGAAGACAAAGACTCGTTTATTAAAGGCGTTCAAACATGCATTCAAGGCAGGCACTACATAAGAAATAAAATGGCCAAAAAGTATGTGATGATGAGAGGAGGAAAGAAGGTAGATTAAGAGTGATATTTATGGGAAGATAACTTGTTCAACATAACTGAATTTTTTACTTTTATACCCTTAAAATATTAAATAACTTTATATGTATACTGTTATTAAGATAATAGAGTTTGTCAGCTAAAACTAATTTTTTTTACCAATTTAACATTTATATATTAAAATACTATGAAATATAATTAATCAATAGGGATAATATAGTAAATTGCAAAATAAAAAATAATAATAAAAATATAAATAAAAAAAGTAGAAAATGTGGTAGTTCTACGAAAAGTTTTCCCACTACTTTTAACTTATCTCCACACACAAAGTGAGTAGGTCCTGCTAATATTTTCTAATTGTCAAGGATAAAAAAGTCAAAATTAAATAAACAATTAATAATTTTTTTTATTATTTTCAGAAACTAACTACCCACTTCTGCACACCTATAGTGTGTAAACAGGTTCTAGTATTTTAATAAAGGAAAATGTCTTAGAAGTCTAATTTTACCACAGCTATTCCTCTTAATTCCTTGAGTCCCCCCATCCTCCCAAAAAAAAAAAAAAAACACTCTTATCTTCAAACTCCAATCATTCATTTTCCTTCTCCAAAATTATCCAATTATGAAGCCCCCTGCATCACCCTCCCTCCACCAACCACCGTCGCTGCCACTACTGCAACTCCTATGCCAACCACGACGTCCTCACATGTCAGAGACACCACCCTCTCTCTCTCTTCGACACCACAACCCGTTTATCATCCGGCTAAACTTCAAACCTGGCCCTCCGCTCTTACCTTATCACCAATTCGACCTGCTCCTTCACCTCCACTGCCACGTGGACCAGATCCAAAAGAAGAACATCAAGAGCCCTCACCATGGCCTAAATCAAGACTCGAAATTGGTTCGCCACTCACTCTGAATTCATTAGTATCCATACCGGGGTATCGTTTTAAATGCAGTCTTCCAACAATAATTGAAACTTCTAAAAAGTCAAATAGAGCTCCAATTAAAAAGCTCAAAACAGTCGAATCTAGATGTCCCGGAAGCCTGTCACGAATCTCTTCGAGAAAAACCTGAACCACTCAAATTGACGGGTCGCTTCCAATGTGTTTCACTTGTTGCTGTCGATGAAATTGGATTTGAGGAACAAACTTTTTTTAAGGTCAATAATAGTTTTACTGAGCCACAATAACAGTTGAGTAGCTGATGGCTTGTTTCATAATGTGCAGACACAAGATTGGCTAAGAAAGTATGTAGATGTAGCTTTCCTTTGGTAAAATGTGAGTGACATCTGAGCACACAAAGAGAGAGCTCCAAAAAAACTCTAGTCCTTAAAAAAATTACCCTAAATAAAATTTTATTGACTTTCAATAAATAAATTTTTTATTGAAGGTCAATAAACTTTTAGAGGAATGAAACCCACACTCACCTTCTTGTAAACCACACTCTCATTTTCTCTTTTATTCATTTAATTTCTCAAATTATCCCTGTCATCTTCTTATATTTTCCTTGCCACTCGGTCCGTTTCACATTCAAACTAAAGCTCTTCTTTCCCTATCATCGACTAAAGATACCTGGACGTCGACCAGAACCGCGAGACGCTCCACGACAGAGATCGCGAAATGCCCATGGAGCTGTAGTCCTTAGTGGTCCGCTCAAAGTAATTGGAGAGCAAGCGGTCGACAATGGGCTGACTGACGTGGGAATTGGGGCTGGAGAGAATAATAAACTTAAATTGATGATGAATGCCGAGGAAGGAAGTCATCGAGGAGGTCGCGAAGCCAACTGTTGTTTCATTTGGTTATTAGTAAGTGAAACCAAGAGTTGGACCTTCTAAATCTCACAGACCTCACAAGATTTGTTTATCAATCTCTATCAAATTCTCTTCCTCAACTTGGAATTCTAAGCGTGACCGCTTATTGCCATCCAAAGCAAACTTAATCAATCCTTTTCTGTCATCTTATTCCCACTTGTAACATATGTTCTCCGGCAAGTCCCAACCTCCGATCACCGAAAAGTCACTATCTGATGAGTTGGAACCCAAATCCGACTCTGGCTAATATAGAGACAACGAACGATGCCTTCCAAGGCCCAAAACATGGTTTTCTTACTCTTCACGATTGAAATTTCATGTCATTCTCATTCGGATCCACTTCATCTTCTTCACCTTCATATATGATCTCTAAAGGAGCCTTCACATTCCAGTCAACCATGGGCGGAGCCACCTAGGGGCCTAGTGGGTCCCGTGACCCACTAGAGTTTTTAAGTACAAATATATATTAGCTTCTCCATAATGGAATAAAGCTATTCTGGTGTAGTGGCTGTCTGATTGAATCATTAACAATATTAAGGCTGGCAATTTGGGCCGAAGCAACCGAACCAGCCAGATTTCGAACCGGCCCGAACTGATTTGGGCCGAAAACTCGGCTTGCCGACTTTCGGCTAGGCTGAGCCGTACCGTTTGGCTGCATTCGGCTCGGCTACGGTACGTGGTTTTGTATACCGTACTGACCGATACACATGTATACCGACATACCGTATAATCTGACTAAACCATTATGCAAAATGGTTCCAGCTTTGCAAGAAGTGAGACTCGAAACTCTCACCTCTTACATGGAAAGTGTGATCTCAAACCACTAGACCACAAACTCTCTTTATTATATAATGTACAAAAGCTAAATTTAAACCTCCATTAGATAGAAGTCAAAAAAGTCTCCATTTAGTTCATTGTTTTTTTACTTTTCTCTATCATCCTATCGAGATTCCCAGTTCTTCTCCTCCTCTTTCATCTAATAGCAGAAGCCTCCGAGTTCTTCCTCCTCCTCCTCTTTCATCAAGTTTTTTCATCCTCCTATTCTTTCTTCTTTTTCATTCATCTCCTTACATTTTTCTCTAGTTCTTATCATCTCCATCATCGGATTTGCACTTCATCAGATGTAATTGTACACACTAGGGAAGTCTCAACTAAGTTTGACACTGTCGGCTGGGCCCCATCGGTACTCCCATGTACTATGCCATGGGCCGGGTTTACGACCCACCATGGCGGGGCTCATCTGGGATGCCACCTCGGGCACCCAGGGCCCTGGGCAAGGCCAGCACAGCCCAACTATTTACACAACAGGAGGACTGATGGCATCAGAAGAACAACTAGTGTCCCACATCGAGGATGGGGGAGACTTCCTTCACATGCTCGAGTATAAAGGCATTAGCACAACTACCTTTTACGGGTAATAACTCCTTTACCCACTATTTACTTACTATACATCTATATTAGCTTCTCACTCAGGCATCGGAGAGGTATAAACCGTCCGGTACGGTTTATCCCTCTAAACGTGTGTTATTGATACAGGATTGAGGAGTTGGATCGGTACCCCAGACGGTATAGCATTCTGTGTGAGGTACCCGGAGAAAGCCACCAGAAACATTGGCGCGCCAGATAGGGGGTCGCTATCATGACTGAGCCGGAAGGAACGACAGGAGAGGGTAGAAGTGTCGCCCGGGCACTGATATTCTCTCCGGGTACTTCATCAGCAGAAGTGCCAGGTGTTGAAGAAATTCATGGTCTCGGATCCTTGGACCCGCATGTCCCGGACCAAGTGTCTCCGGTATCGGAATTGGAATCCATGCGGGCGGAGATAGCAGCCTTCAGGGAACAATCCAGGATCGATCGGGAACAACAGAGTACCGATAGGGAAACAAACCGCCTTACGCAACAGAAGATCCAGGATCTGGAAGATGAAAACACAGCGCTGGCCCGAGCACTGGACCGGAGGCACCAGCACAACGAGGCGCTCACCCAGGCCCTGGCTAGAGCATCCCAACCGGCAACAGGCGCGAACGCCGCCCAGCGGATAATCCAAGTACCGGTAGAATTATTCCCGGAAAGCTTGAGACATCTACCACCACCACCGTTACCACAACCAGTATCGAATATCCCCCCGGTAACCGACGCAAACACGGCATTACTTGTACAAATGAGCAACTCTTTGCATGCTCTGCAGGCAAGGGTGCAGGCCACGGAAAACAGGGACACCTGGAGGGCCATGACCACCTACGAGGACCGCCCGGGTCCTTTCACCCAACAGGTCAGAGGAGCCATTCGAGCGGATATGTCGAAGCCACTGAAGATTGACTACACGGGGGTTGGAGACCCCTACCAGCATCTACAGGCCTTCCGCTCGCAAACAAACGCCAAGGGATATACGGATGAGGTGTGTTGTAACATGTTCCAGGAAACCTTGTCAGGGGAAGCTTTGAGTTGGTTCTACGAACTGCCGGTCGGTTCTGTAGGGAATTTCAAGGAGTTAGCTGACAAGTTTGTAGCTCGATTCATCTTACGCACCGATGGGATGCACACACCAAAGGGCCTGTTAAAGGTCCAGCAGGGAGAGAATGAAACTTTGAAGTCTTTTGTAAATCGGTGGCAGGCGGCTACCGCCAAGTGCCGGGACCTTAATAAGGAACTGGCCGAGCTGGCTTTCAGGAGAGGCTTAAGGCGCGGAGAATTTCTCTACGGGATTAACCATAATCCTCCAGCCAACTACGACGAGCTGATGGCCACTGCCATCAGACACGCCCAGGCCGAATTCGAAACCTACGGGGACACCCCCAGACCAGAGCTAAGGGTGCCAACCCCGGCCTCAATTGTCAGGGATGAGCCACGAAAGAGGGAGTGGGCCCATAGTCATGACAGGTCACCCCATACCTCGAGCAAAAGAAACAAAGAGTCCTCGTCCAGGACCAACAGTTATGGGACCACTCACCGTCAGCGGGAGCCAGGGGTACAACAGGCCCCGCGAACACCACCACCCCCCCCGGTATGAGGTGTTCACAATCCTCAACGCTTCATACGAGACTATTTGGAACGAAAGTAAGGATGAGATACCGGGCCCACCCCCAAGGAAGTTCCCGAAGAGTAAACTTACCCAGCAAGATACAGGAAAGTTCTGCACTTATCATGAGGATGCCGGACACAATACTAATCTCTGTGTTGCTTTAAAAAATACTATCGAGTCCCTTATCCAGCGGGGCAAGCTTCAATGGTACCTGCCTGCTAAGGAGGTAGGAGCGGTGGACGTGTACGGCCAAATCTTCACGATCCACGGTGGGGGCCCGAAGGAATTACATCCCCAGAGGAAGAGGCGAAATTCTAGTTTCGGTCATCCGGAAGTTTTCAACTTCCACAAGGCCCCGTGGCAAGACGGGGGTACCGGATGGACATCGGTGACATTCCTGCAGGAGGAGGAAGCCGATCTGAAAATGCCCCACGATGATCCTTTCTTAATCACCCTCCAAATGGACCATTACATGATGTCCCGGGTGCTCGTGGACACCGGGGCCTCGGTTAGCGTATTATTTCGCGATGCGTACAAAGCTCTGAACAGAGGGAGAGCCAAGCTGTCGCAGGATAATGAGCCCCTCATTAGCTTTTCAGGGGATATCGTCCAACCACTCGGATCAGATTACCTATCGATCACGGTAGGCGAAAGTCCAAATTGTTCAACCATCAAAACAGAGTTCATCGTGGTGGACTGCGTCTCATCCTATAATGCTATCCTGGGCCGACCGGCACTTTGGCGTCTGAAAACCTTCATTGCAGGTCACATGCTGATGATGAAAGTGCCAACCCCGGTCGGCATTGCTACGATCCGGGGTGACCAGGTCGCGGCAAGGAAATGCTATTCTTTGACCGTATCTCGCGGTAGGGGAAAGTTTGAGATGTTGCCCGTGGCTACTAACCCTCTGACGGACAGGTACGAGGATCCCAGAGATGATACCGATTCAGACGAAGAACGGCCCGGTGCCGTAGAGGAAATTGAAGAGGTGGTGCTATCAGAGCAGTTCCCGGACAGGACTGTTAAGATAGGTACTAAGCTGTCCCCGGTTATCAGGGAAGCGTTGATCTCGTTCCTCCGCTCAAACTCATCTGCATTCGCCTGGTCATATGAGGACATGCCCGGTATACCAATGGAGATAGCCACGCACAATCTTAGTATTGTCCCTTATTCAGCACCGGTAAGACAAAAGAGGAGGGCCTTCACACACGATAAGTACCGGGCTATCCAGGCTGAAGTAAAGAAGTTGATGGCCATCAACTTTGTCAGGGAAGTCACGTATCCCCGGTGGTTAGCCAACGTGGTCATGGTGCCAAAGAAATCTCAGGGATCATGGCGCATGTGTGTGGACTACACAAACCTCAACCGAGCATGCCCCAAGGATAGCTTCCCGCTCCCGCGAATTGACCAACTAATCGACTCCACTGCTGGGTACCGGTTACTCAGTTTCATGGATGCGTTCAGTGGGTACAACCAAATTCGAATGAACCCGGCAGACGAGGAGCACACTGCCTTCACCACAGACAAGGGTCTCTATTGTTACCAGGTCATGCCTTTCGGATTAAAAAACGCAGGTGCCACTTATCAGCGACTTGTCAACTCTATGTTCGAGGATGTTATCGGTACTATCATGGAAGTTTACGTGGACGATATGTTGGTAAAAAGTTTAACTCCGGAGGACCACGTAACCAACTTGTCAATCGTCTTCACCATCATATTACGCAATGGTATGCGGCTTAACCCGCAGAAGTGCATCTTCGGGGTCGAGGTAGGGAAGTTTCTCGGGTACATCATTAGCCACAGGGGGATCGAAGCCAACCCGGAGAAGGTGCAGGCTATATTAGACATGGTATCCCCAACCTACCGGAACGAGGTCCAATCTCTTACAGGCAAGGTGGCCGCCCTGTCAAGGTTCATCTCCAGGCTGACGGACAAGTGTACTCCTTTCTTCAAACTGCTAAAAACCCAGCACGTCGAGGTAATAGCCTGGACAGCTGAGCACGAGACTGCTTTTATTGGCTTGAAGGCGTACTTATCAGCGGTACCTCTACTTTACAAACCCGTTCCAGGAGAAATGCTCTACATATATCTGGCGGCATCTTCAACAGCTGTAAGCTCAGCTCTGATTAGGAAGGACTCCGATTGCGAGTACCCGGTGTACTATGCTGGAAAGGGGTACACTGGTGCAGAATCCAGGTACCCGGACATTGAAAAAATAGCACTGGCCCTCCTGGTATCGGCCCGGAAGCTTAGGCATTACTTCCAAGCACATTCAATCACCGTTTTCACTAATCACCCGCTGAGGCAGGTTTTGCAGAAACCAGAGACATCGGGCAGGTTAATTAAATGGGCCATCGAGCTGGGAGAGTTCGATATCAAGTACCAACCCCGGACAGCTATTAAGGGCCAGGCGGCGGCAGATTTTATTTCTGAGGCGATTCCCTCCCATAACCCGTCCTTGGAATCACCTGAACCACTAGCCCCGGATCCGCCTCCACCAAGCACTTGGCGATTATATGTTGATGGCGCATCCAACAAGAAAACCAGTGGAGCCGGTATCCTGCTAATTAGCCCGGACGATCAAGTCTACGAGTACGCCCTCAAATTTGCCTTCAAGGCATCCAACAACACCGCAGAATACGAGGCACTAATAGCAGGTCTGCAGATCGCCCGGGAACTAGGGGTGCAGCACCTTAGTATTTTCAGTGATTCCCAGTTGGTCGTAAACCAGGTCAGCGGTAACTTCGAGGCAAAGGAACCCCACATGTCCTCTTACCAGGCTCTGGCTCGGGCATTAGTTCAGAGATTTACCTCCTACATTTTTACCCAGATACCGAGGGCGGAAAACGACAAGGCAGACGCCCTTGCTAAGCTGGCATCAACTTCTCCAAGTCCTACCTATGGGGCCACTAAAGTCGAAATACTCGAGAGACCTAGCACTTCTAAAACTGTGTCAGAAATATTCGCTGTGGATCACACAGTTTCGTGGATGGACCCAATTTTGAAATACATGGTCGACGGCGTAGCACCGGACGATAAGATCGAGGCCAGAAGACTATAGTTAAGGTCAGCTCGATACACGATCATGAATGGCAAATTATACCGGAGAGGCCACTGCTTCCCGAATCTGAAGTGTGTAACCCCGGAGGAAGGTCACAAAATAATGAAGGACATACATGCTGGTGTATGCGGTAACCATGCCGGAGCACGATCTCTTTCACACAAGACCCTAAGGGCAGGATATTTCTGGCCAACCATGTCGGCCCTAGCCCAAACAATATCCAGTTCCTGCCACAAGTGCCAAATGTATGCAAATATCCCAAGGGCACCACCCATTGCCCTCTCCATCCTCCTTGCACCATGGCCGTTCTGTCAGTGGGGTTTGGACTTGATTGGTAAACTTCCCACAGCTGTGGGGCAATTCAAATACGCCATCGTCGCTGTGGACTATCAAACAAAGTGGGTTGAAGCAGAACCTCTTGTCGCCATCACCACGGAAAAGGTAAAAAATTTCCTGTGGAAGAACATCTACTGCAGGTTTGGAGTCCCGGACACCATAGTCACGGACAATGGTGCCCAGTTTGACAACGATGAGTTGAGGGCTTACACAGAGAACCTGGGCACCAGGATCCTATATGCATCCCCGGCTCACCCCCAGACCAACGGTCAGGTCGAGGCTGTCAACAAGATCATCAAGAAGATACTGAAAAAGAAGCTCGATGATGCCAAGGGTCTTTGGGCTGCTAAACTCCCGGAGGTGTTGTGGGCTATCAGGACCACGGCAACAGAGGCTACCGGAGAGACCCCGTTCTGCATGGCTTTCGGGACAGAAGCGGTACTCCCTATTGAAACACAAGTCCAGAGTCCCCGGATCGAATACTTCGATGCGGGTACCAACTCGGAAGGCCTACAACTCGATGCCGATTTACTAGAGGAACGAAGGGATGTGGCACACATGCATAACTTGGCTAACAAGCGGAGGATAGCTCGCTACTACGATGCCAAGGTACAATCCCGCACACTGAAGTTGGGGGACTGGGTCATGAAGCAGGTCTACCCAGAGCCCCGGGGACTGGATCCATCCTGGACAGGCCCTTACGAGATCGTTGAAGAGGTAGGCCCCGCAACCTTTTTTATCCGGGACATGGACGGAGTCGTTTCCCGGCATCCATGGAATACCCAGCGCCTGCGATACTATTACAAGTAGCTCCGGGAGCATCTTGTCCTAGCTTTTGCTTTTTGACCATACAGCTATGGCGAGCTACCCATCGGGTACTCATTCTGTATCTAACCACCATGTGGTATTTGAATGGAAAAATGAATTATTCAGACCATTTCTAGCATTTTTTTTACCTACCCCGGACATTCCCGGACATAGCTATTGTCAGTTACTCTATTCCGGTAATAAGTGATGCAAGTAAATGCTTAAGGTACAAAATCCTAGAAATTTTAATTCCTTTCCAATTCCCATTCAAATTCAAAAATTTTAATCCACAAAAGCCTGGACTACCAAGCACAGGAATTACGCCATTGTTCAAGGCAAGGATAACTTTTACTAAAAAAAAAAAAAAAATAATATAACATATACAAAAAAAGGGGAATCCAAGTACTACTGCTCCCCACCGGTACTCTGGGATCCACCGGCACCAGACTTGGCTGCCGCCTCCATGTCTTTCTTCTTCTTCTCAAGAAGGCCCCGCCTGAATTTGGCCTCGTCCAAATACCCAGCCGCCACCCATTCCTTGAATTTCATGATAACAGCTTTGTCTTGGGCAGCAGCCAGCATGGCAATGAGCTCTTCGGAGGCCTTGTACTCCTCTACGGCCTCGTGCTTCTCCGCGGGAAGACGCTCCTCCAGGTAGTCTGCTTTCTCCTTCCAGGATGTGGCAGACTCCGCAGCTTTTTTTTCGGAGTCCCGGGCACTTTTCATCTCTTCCCGGGCCTCAGAGATTTCAGATTCAAGCTCCGCGATTCGCTGCTTGGCCGCGTCCATCTCGGCAACCAGGGGAGTCAAAGACTCAACCTTCTTCCTCAAGGAGTCTCGCTCCTTCTCCAGCTTGACCTTCTCGCCATGAAGATACTTCACCTGCCCGGAGAGATTGCTAACCTCCTCCTTCAGTTGAGTATCTTCCTCGCTGGCATCCACCGCGTACACATTGAAGAGTGCCTGCAAGCGCACCGATTAAAATATATATGTAGTAATAAAGGGCTACAAGGGTGAAGCAAACCCGTACCCGCATCATGGATTCCCGAGCAAGGCGGCGATTCTCTTTGGGAGTATTGTCTTTGGCCCGCACCCGGTCGAGATCAATGTCCTTCAGGTCACTAAGCATGGCCCGCACGAACTTCTCGTCAGCAACCCCGTACTCGCTCAGCAGCTGCTTGATGGGCTTCTTGGGGATTACCGGAAGGGCAGGAGACAACATGCCAAGCGAAAGCGACGACTCGGGTACCGGGTGATCCTTCTTCTGTCTCTTAGCACCGGACCCCGTAACGTCCCGGCCGGTATACGTCACCTCATGCTTCTCGCTTCGGTGCCGATGCTTGTGAGATCTCCTCTTCTCACCTGGAAGCAAGGCCTCATCACTCCCAGTGGAGCGGGAAGAAATGGATACGGAGGCCGGTGCTTTTTCCTTCCCGGTATCAGCAATGGTAATGACGTCAGCAACCGACGGCTGCACGACTTGGGTCGCGGGAGCTTCAGGATCAGGTGCCCCATACGCCGCATCAGTGAGCTCCAGTAGGGTCTCTTCAACGGACCGACCCGTAGTTTTCGACCCTAGGTCGACTTCAATGTGAAGGGCGTCTTCTCCCTGCCCCATCAGCATATCCATCAGCTGGTTATCATCCATTTTGTCCTCCTCTTTGCCTCTCCGGGGTTTCCTCTTCGGTGCTTTCACTGCGGTAAGTTCGAAGTTAGTCAAGGAAAGAGGACAGGGTGACATGCAAAAAAAAAAACAAATAAAACCTTTCAGCCTCACCGGGAAGCCACCCTAGTCCTAGCCTAAAAAGTATAGAGTGCCGGATGAATCTATAAGAGCTCCTCTCCTTTTCACTCCAAACGGCATATACCCGGGCTATCCTCTTCCTTTCTACCTCAGACAAACTGTAGGCCTGGTCCCCGATGGCTTGGAAGGTATCGGTCAGCTGCCACTTCTTATTTTTGATTTGCCACCGGCCCCCAGCTAGAAACACTTTATTCCTCCACCTTTTGCTCATCGAGGAAGGCATATCGGTAACTAGTGGTTCGTAGTCCCTAGCAACAAATGTCACCGTACCCGCACAGGACAGCTTCCTCGAGTACAGGACCCTGTGCACCGCGCGGAATTCATTTACGGAAGGCCACCCTTGTTGGCACAAGTCCCACATGGCCAACATACTATATATCTGGCGAATGGCATTCGGGGTCAACTGCCCCGGTGACAGGTTCAGCATCCGCAATAGATACTGTAGGCACCGGGGCAGAGGTAGCGATAACCCTTGGTGGAACTGGTTCTCGTGCAGCGCCACCCACCCCGGAGCAGGATTTGCGGCCATCTCTCCATCCTTGAGAGGCCTAAGCTCTACTGAATCCGGTATTCCCCACTTCAGTCGCATGCCGATGATCTCCTTCATCGTCATACTTCTCCCGGGTTCGTCGCATACGGTCCCGTCCGCCAGTGTATACCTGGGCATCGGTATGCCCACGGGAATTGCCACCGTGACTACCGGGGCCTCCGCCGACCCTCCCTCGCTCTCACCCTCGTCGGACTCCTCACTGCTCTCCGAGAACACCCCAGTCGAGGATCCGGTATTCTCTGCTAATTGACTTACTTGCGCTAAGTACCGATCGATGTCCACTTCAGCTTGCCTGGCAGAAGACTGGTACGACGATCCCGCATCCCCACCCTTGGTTTCTGATTCCATCCTAACTACGATACCGGGGACCTCAAAACTCGATATATCTGGAATCAGAAGCACAAGGGTTAGCCTAGCCAGATCTAAGACCATGTTGAAGCGCGGATCACTCCCCACTTCAAGAAAAACCCAGGAATTCCCAGAAATTCAAACAGAAAAACCCAGAATTCCCAGAAATTCAAACAGAAAAAACCCAGAATTCCCAGAAATTCAAAACAAACCCACAAATCTAAAAACCCAAGAAACAAAACCGACACTAGTATTATTCGTGTTCTTTCTTTACGCAAACAAGCAGGAAAAACCCAGAAATTCCCAGAAACGCAAACAAAAAACCCAGGAAACACACAAGAAAAACCAAAAACCAAACCACATTCCCTTACCTCTTTTCCTGCAGTCGCTAAATCCGGCCAAGGCCTTCTCTGTGATCGCACCTCAAGGCTTTCGTCTCCACTCCTCACAGCAACAGAGGCACACAGTGAGAGAGTCCAAAGCAAAACTCGCAAATTCTCAGAACTTTGGAAAAAGTGAGAAGGGAAACAGTCTGTTTCCCTCTTAAATTCAATCTCCAAAGCATCAGGGCCGTTGAAGACGAAAAGCCCTCAACCGCAAGATCGCTACACGTGTCCCACGTCTTGAAAACCGTCAGTGGAGGGGACGGGCATTTATTGCACTCAGTCTGCCCCACGTGGCTGACATGCACCGCTTACCCCATTGGGTACCGGAGGCTCACATCCCCTACCCCACCGGGTATCAGGACCAAATCCTCTCTCTACCCCATCGGGTATCAGAGTCAAGTCCTCTCTACCCCATTGGGTGCCGGAGGCTCACATCCCCTACCCCACCGGGTATCAGGACCAAATCCTCTCTCTACCCCATCGGGTATCAGAGTCAAGTCCTCTCTACCCCATTGGGTACCGGAGGCTCACATCCTCTACCCCACCGGGTATCAGAGCCAAATCCTCTCTCTACCCCATCGGGTATCAGAGTCAAGTCCTCTCTACCCCATTGGGTACCGGAGGCTCACATCCTCTACCCCACCGGGTATCAGAGCCAAATCCTCTCTCTACCCCATCGGGTATCAGAGTCAAGTCCTCTCTACCCCATTGGGTACCGGAGGCTCACATCCTCTACCCCACCGGGTATCAGAGCCAAATCCTCTCTCTACCCCATCGGGTATCAGAGTCAAGTCCTCTCTACCCCATTGGGTACCGGAGGCTCACATCCTCTACCCCACCGGGTATCAGAGCCAAATCCTCTCTCTACCCCATCGGGTATCAGAGTCAAGTCCTCTCTACCCCATTGGGTACCGGCGGCTCACATCCTCTACCCCACCGGGTATCAGAGCCAAATCCTCTCTCTACCCCATCGGGTATCAGAGTCAAGTCCTCTCTACCCCATTGGGTACCGGAGGCTCACATCCTCTACCCCACCGGGTATCAGAGCCAAATCCTCTCTCTACCCCATCGGGTATCAGAGTCAAGTCCTCTCTACCCCATTGGGTACCGGAGGCTCACATCCTCTACCCCATCGGGTATCAGGGTCAAGTCCCCTCTACCCTATCGGGTACCGGAGGCTCAACCCTCACCCTATCGTAGCGTGTAGATTAGCTACCTACAGCGTAACCCGCTCAAGATATCCCTTGAACGGGAACTTGGGGGACTCCCTATAGGCACACTAGTGCCAAACTTCCGAGACAATAATAAGTCCCCACCCAAGAAACATCTTGAACGGGAACTTGGGGGACTTGTACACACTAGGGAAGTCTCAACTAAGTTTGGCACTGTCGGCTGGGCCCCATCGGTACTCCCATGTACTATGCCATGGGCCGGGTTTACGACCCACCATGGCGGGGCTCATCTGGGATGCCACCCCGGGCACCCAGGGCCCTGGGCAAGGCCAGCACAGCCCAACTATTTACACAACAGGAGGACTGATGGCATCAGAAGAACAACTAGTGTCCCACATCGAGGATGGGGGAGACTTCCTTCACATGCTCGAGTATAAAGGCATTAGCACAACTACCTTTTACGGGTAATAACTCCTTTACCCACTATTTACTTACTATACATCTATATTAGCTTCTCACTCAGGCATCGGAGAGGTATAAACCGTCCGGTACGGTTTATCCCTCTAAACGTGTGTTATTGATACAGGATTGAGGAGTTGGATCGGTACCCCAGACGGTATAGCATTCTGTGTGAGGTACCTGGAGAAAGCCACCAGAAACAGTAATCATGTAGATGTGATTAATCATTGGATTTGCATCATCTCAGTCATCATATTCATACTCCAGATCCGGCGACTTCCTCCGAATTCTCGCCGATATCAACGATTTCTTCTCTTTTCTTTGTTTTTCATCTTCTTTCTTCTCCTTAGATATGCAACTATATCTGGAGATCAACTTTTGAACCACCAACTTTCATGGTGGGTTGACTGGCGGTTACCGACCGAAACTATACCGAGTTCTCGGTTACCGACTAGTCGGTAAACCGATTATTCGGATCGGTAACGGTATCAGATTTGAGATACTGACCCCTATCGGTTCGGCAGACGGTTTGACCAAATCTGGATCGGTTTAGTACCGAATCCAGCCCTAAACAATATGGTCATGCATGGGTTCGATGCTTCTTGTTGTAACCTTTGTGGATTTTTCTTTTTTCTTTTTTGGTCTGAACATGTGTGTTTTTATATATATAATTATATATTACGTATGTACGTAGTGCTATTGTTCTACTTTTGAATTATAAAAGTTAATATAGTTATTGCTTTAGACAATTTACAAGATGTATATCACTTTGGCTTAATTTTCACATCCAGCAAGTAATTCCACTCACATAGTCTCGTGTCCAATTGCGACAACCTTAGCTTCCCTTTTTATATATTTTTTTAAAGTAAGTTTTCATATTTCATGAGTGCCCCACCTTAAATCGAAACCTGACTCCGCCACTGCAGTCAACAAAACCGTCATCGAAACAGGATACTAAAGAAAAAAATGATAAAAAAAAATTAAAAGAGGGATGAAGAACTAATAATAGGTATTTTCAGAATAAAAAAATAAAGGGAGTCCGTGTGGTTTACAAAAAAGGGAGTATAAATTTCACTCCTCAAATTTTATTGACTCTTAATAAAAAATTTATTAACGCTTAGTCTATTCTTTTCTCATCGGCTTCGTTTACCCCGTCATCTCTGAATCTAAACAAACTGATCAAATACATTAATTATCAGCTACTGAATTCAACAAATTCTCTTGTCAAACCTCTTACCTTTAATCACGGCCATAACCTCATCGACGACTTCATAGACTACACTCGCCAGTTGGTCACTAACAGCTGCCGAATCAAGTGAAGCATCACCTCATAAGTAGCTCGGGCCTCCTTCGTCTTTGGCTCGTAAACGACATCGTCTTCCTCCATCGCATTGAGCACCCTCTCTTTTGAAATTCAACATTGTTTTCTTGGGCCATAAATTGAAGCAGGTTCCAGACTCTAG
The DNA here is from genome assembly GCF_958449725.1 of Rosa rugosa. Lineage (NCBI taxonomy): Eukaryota > Viridiplantae > Streptophyta > Magnoliopsida > Rosales > Rosaceae > Rosa > Rosa rugosa. Next base: position 38,363,046 of record NC_084820.1, read on the forward strand.
GCATGGTGCTTTTTCTTCGACCCTTCCATGTGAACCTTATCATCAAAACTTTTGAGAGAGAGAGAGAGAGAGAGAGAGAGAGAGAGAGAGAGAGAGAGAGAGAGAGAGAGAGAGAGAGAGAGAGAGAGAGAGAATGCCTGATTTCAATTGAGATGAACCGATTTAATTTGATTGATTCGTCTTGATGCTTAACTTGAGTAAACATCAATTAGCAATAAATTGACATCTCCGCGTCATCTACTCGACGAACCTTTTCATATTTCAACATGTGTCATTCTCGGAGCGGATTTAAGTTTGATGACGTGTGAGCTACGTGTACCATTTGTGGGATCCAAGTGCCAGTTGAGCTTCGTTGGTCACAATTTCAAGGATTGACCAATTCATTTAATAAATTCATTAATCGACTTTTAGGTATACCCACCAAGTGTTTTTTACAATGTTTAATTAGGTACTTAAAAAATGGGTATTTGTTTCCTTCAAAGGAAAGTTTCCCTCTTGTTCGTTCAAGTGGAATTATATTAGGAATTTACGATGGACCAACAAAATATATGTGTGTGTGCGCGCGCTCGCACCTGAAAACTTCTATTTTAAAGTAGTACAAGACATAATTTAATATTAATAAGAGAATTAGAAACACTAGCAACCAAACACACGCAATGCGTAGTGAAACGCATATTTAAAATGTAGCGTACCATTTAAGATTTTACCACATTGTCTTATTTGCTTTTGATAATTCACTATTCAATGAATTAAGGTTAAAATGTTAAATGGAGAAAAATCTAACCAAACTCAAGCAAGTTTCTCAAATCAATAATTTTGCAACTATATAGAGGTTATAAGGATGGTCATGTTGGATTCCCAAAGATAAATGCTAGCCTGCAACAAAAATGAGGACAAAATGGTAAGGTGCGAACAACAAATTAAATCAATTCAAACAATTCAAAAATAAATGCCGTGAAGAACTAAAGCAAATATCATATATATAGCATATAATAAATGTTACAGACTTACAGCCATATGAACTCAATTAAGAACAAAAGAGAAAGGCAGATATCCAACAATTAAGAAAAAGAAAGATACATACGGGAGGTAAAATCTTGTCTTATCCCACGAACTTTCAAGAAAGAATTAGAAGAGAAAACTTACCACCTCCAATGAATTTCTTTTTCGGTTTGAATTTTCTTCTGAAATATTTGAGCATGTTCGGACTTCGGAGTTTGAGGAAATATATCCAGAGAAAGAGTGAAGTGGGAGAGAACCATTGCCATGAACGTGTGAGGTTAGGGAAGGGATTCAAAAAAATTTAAATAGGGAGTACGCAATTTTTCATAGAAGTGGGTAGTTTTTGCCATGTACTTATCTAGTGTATTTGGATAAAACGTACTTATCTGTTTCATCCTTTCACCATTATATTTTTTTTCTTTTCTATTTTTGTGTTTATTTATAATTGAGAAAAATTCACTATCTGTCCTTCACCATCTGTCACTCACAACAATACCATTATGATACCTTAATTCAAAATTTCGCATAAACATGATACTTCCATCAATCTCACTTGACGACTCCATAAAAAATGATGACGTGGCAAGCACATAGCTAAAAAAAAAAGGCAAATGATATAAATACCCTCAACTTTGCAGAATTTTATATACTGTATTTTTTTCCTCTCTCATCATCTTTTTCTTCCTTTTTTTTTTTTTGGCTCTTCATCTGCAACAAGTGAAAACCAGATGTTTTAGAATGCAGAACCCAAAATCCCATACAAGATCACATGACCCTGCTCTATTTTAGCCTAAACCCAGGACGCACACCACCATACCAGCCCTAGCCGCCACCCCAAACAACATCAGATCAGCCTTTTTGCCCAATCCCCCACCGCCGCCAAGTCCAAGGAGGCCAAGCTGAAGTTAGAGAGAAGAGAATGATGGGTTAAATGGTTTGATTCATTTTCATAATACAATGGCTAGTATTTGAAGAAGATGGGCCAATGTTTAAGAGTTAAATATGATGGAATTTGGTCAATTGGTCTGTGATTCAATTGATTCTAAAAAGATGATAAGGTCAGGTGGGAGTGGGATTGTTAATTCATATGTGGAGCTAACTGGATTTCTATGTTTCTCAATTAATGAATTGAAAGCTCAATCAAAACCATTAGTCCAAACCAAATCTGCAAAGAAAGTAAGGACACAGCCACAACAACAGTTGAAAATGACAGATTACGCATCAACAAAGTGCCACCGAAGCTTCTGTACCCAAAAAAAAAAAAAAAAAAAGTGCCACCGAAGCTTGGACTATGATGCATCATTCCTTCTCTTCCAGAACCTAGTGATTGGACAAACCGTCTGCGCCACCAGAGCTTTCGGGCTTCGATTCTTCTCACTCACTCAGAGATTGGACGAACTGAGATTAGAGATAGGACGCCGGCGAAAAGACGAATCAACTTAAACAGAATCTAGGTTTTTGTTGATTCTTCTTCAACCTCCTCCAAAACCTTAAACTAGAGATAGGGATAGCATTCATGACGGGCTTACTGAGATTCAGACTCGAATCGAGAACGGTGAGTTTGAATGGGGAACTGATAATATTATGTACATACCTGTTTCTTCTTATTCCTACAATGCCGCAGCTCTTTGAGTTCATGGTCTTCAAAATCAACAGGGCGAGGAGAGGAATAACCAAAACCATAACTGGTAGTGGACTTTGAAATTAACTCGTATCAGTTTTTCTGGTAATTGTTGATTGATGCTCTTCCAGAAGAAGAAGCCGCAAGCGTGATCAGCAATGATTTTCTCTCACTGAGAATACATGATTAGCAATGATCGGTTCTTCAGCAATGATGCTCTGTTCATGCTTCATCTTTTTTTTTTTTTTAAATTAGTTAGTAGAAAAAGACAGTTTTGCCTTAATAAAAATATCACATGCATGACACATCATATTTTTGACAGATTCGTGACGGAAAGTAGAAGGAAGCATCTCGTTGATATCAAAATATGACTTAAGGTATCACATTGGTATAGTTGTGAGTGTGGGTATCAAATTAGCTTTGGCACTAAAGTTCAGGGACTGATGATAAATTTTTCTCTTTATAATTTGATCATATTATCCTTATTTATTTAATGAGTAGTAAATTTTTTTAATATTTCGGAGTTATTTTGGTATTTTTTTTTTCTATTTTGGCTAACAAAACCTTTTATCTTAATAATAGTATAAATGAAGTACGTTTGGACAAAATACAAATTACAAAAAAAAAAAAAAAAAGACCCTCCAATGATTCAGATAACTATTTATCCTTGATAAACCAAACTAATGACCAACATACAAAGAAGCAATTCCTCCAATTACTATTTTTAAAATAAAAGAACCATATTCATATCTTCATTTAAATGGGAGGTGACAGAATTCCCAAATCCATAGAAAAATAATATACCTTTTGGTTATGAATTCCCAATTCTCAAATCCATAACCAAAAGATATATTCATATTTTTAATATTTTAGGGTTTTAAGGTTCAAGTTCGGCCTCCCAAATAAGACTGTCAATTCTGACACGACCCGATAATACGACTCAAAATCCATACAAAATAAAATAGGTTGAAGCCGCACGATAACCCGCCAACACGAAGTGAACTGTTAGACCCTAATTTACATATATATGCATTCACCTAAATATTGAATTTAACTTTTTTTTTAGTCTATTTTAGCTTTCACTAAATCATTTTATTTATTTATCTAGGAATATAGCAAGAGTGAAGGAAACATCCATTTTGAACTTTGAAGTGGAGAAGCGGAGCTAGAAAAAATGACGGTCAAATGTGGTGCAAAAAGTAAAATTCCAAATTCTGGCGAACCAACACAAATGGAGGCACATATGGCGGCCCACCACCACTCATGGTGGTGCCATGTATTTTTGGGCTATATTAATGGAGGAGCAAGGAGAAGGAGTAACATTGTACATATTCCATTACATCCATTCATCATTATTCTATCACAACCAAATCCCAAACCTTTTGGTTCAAAATCAATTAACTCCATCAATTTTCCCTCTTTTCCATGCCATCTCAACTCTCTATATTACTCAAAAGTCGACCATCATCATCACCCAAAAATCTGCTAGGTTTTAGGGTATAATCACCGTATTTTCTTCATCATTACCTACCCTAATCTACACCATCCTTACCTACCCTAATCTCCACCTCCCAAAATGACAGGATCCGCCCTGAAATCCAAGGTGGCCCTGCAGGGCCCACTTGTAAACAAGGTTTTATCGAAAATTCAGCATAACCTCCCTTAGAAGTAGGCAACCCAAAACCTGTAAGAACACATTTACACTTCTAACAATTCACCCTTAATCTTCTGGAGCCACCCTGCTCCCCAAAACACAACTCCATAACCACGTAAAAACCAAACCAACGCTCCCACAGTTCACTAAAATATTTGAATTTTAACATGATCCCAAGTACATAAACATCACTCCCAAAATATAACAATTATCCTAATAGGTAATCAGAGCATTCTAGGAAAATGAATCGAATTACATTACAAGTAGGTTAAGCTAGTAACCTACACAAAATGGTAGTAGCAGAAGGATGCTATGCCTCAACTTTGAAATATGCCTTAGCCAGCAACACTGCAAACTATATACATCATTACATAAATCTCCGAAAATGACAATCATTATCTAGGCCTCCAGTACATCCCCTCTCTCATGGAGCCACCACTACTTCTACAACCACCAGTACATCCCCTCTCTCCTGGTGTCTCCATTTGAAGACCACTAGTTCATCGATCTCCTCTCTCCTAGTGTGTCCGACTCAACTATATAGGTACCAGTACATCCCCTCTCTCCTGGTGCTACACTCCTATGAGACCACTAGTCCATCCATTCTCTCCTAGTGGCTCGAACGACATAAATCACAATTTAACAAACAACCAAATATAACAAGTCAAACAATAACTAACATCATCATAGTATCACCAAGAGCATGGTTCATACTCAAACCAATTTTAGAATCCAACATACCATTTATCCGAGATAAAACATCGAAAGCTCAAAGTCAAACAAATGGTAAAGCAAAATCTTTCCCGAAAGTCAACATCGAATTAAATCACAATTAAGTCTCCAAAATCATCATCAAAAGCAATTCACAAGGTAAATCGAAATCAAATTCCGAATCGAATCATGTGCTCAAATTATAATCCAAAACCAAAATTATAATATAAGATCCAATATCATTTTCCAAAATGTCCAAGAAACCATTTCACAAATATTTAATTCCGAATACTCATAATCGCATGCATTTCAATTCAAAATAAATGTCCACTCACCGTATATATATAGCTAAATTCGTCAAGTGTGGGTATCCTCGTCGAGCGTTGGCTCTGCACGTCATCCTGAACAAATGACAACTCGTAAACCACAATTTAAAATGCTCAACAATAAAAACAACTCAGAAATGAAACCCGGAAACCCCTCGTAAATTAAATTCGTCAAAAATCCAAAATCACATCGGATTCAACTCAAACTTCCAGAGTTTCGCCAACTTAATTATTTTAACATCCTAATGAAAATTGAAGATGATTCAACTGTCGGATCTCCACGAATCACAACCCGAAAATCCGAAACTTCGGAAATCCCAATCTATATTAAACCTTCTCCATTTTCACAAAACACATACCAACATGCTCCACAAGCTAAATTGAACCTAATTAACTAGCAAAATTAGAAGGCCGGAATCGCCCCCATGCGCCACTCACAGGAGAAATTTAGAAAAATAACCTCTTTTTAAACATGAAGTTGATTATTAACCTCTTTGTAAAAAAATTTGAAATCTAACCTTTTCAGAGTGTGAAAAGACATGAGTACCCAAAATGCAAAGTTTTACTTTTTTTTTTTTCTTTTTTTTTTTCTCGTGTAATCGGAAAGTTTACGGCATGCCCACCAGCTTGAAAGCCCAGATCCACCACAGCTGCCGACCGGCAACACCCGCCACTCGTCAAGATTTGGGGAAAAGGGAGGGGGGGGGGTTCTTCTCAGATCTACTTTCTCTCTCTGCAGTTTAGAGAGAGAGAGGGTCTTGGTTTTTGTTTGAACGGAGATTAACAAACATCCTGCAAAAACCCATCCTTGCTACAACATAGATGATGCAATTTGTCGTAGGAACAATTGATGCAATTTTTTGTTTAATAATTCAAAATAAAGAAATCATCAATGGATGATCGAATTTCTTGGCATGAATCTCATTTTTTGTTTATTCATTGATGAGAATAAAAGCGACAACCCACTAAGATCTAAGAAACTCTATGAAGCATTTGGGTCTGGGTTTAGTGTTGAACACCATGGTGGGAGGTACGTAACTTTGCTGGTGGTGGGGACCTTTTCTCTCTTAGGAGTAGTCGTCCAATGATCATGGGAAATCATAATTGGATTCATAGAAAAGCCAATAAGGACATTTAAGTACTTTTGACCTTCATTTGGGTTAGATTTCAACATATTTAGAAAATAAGGTTAAAAATCAATTTCATGTTCCAAAAAAGGTTATTTTTCTAAATTTCTCCACTCACAGTGGTACGTGGCGCATGGGGCAACCTGCGAACCTGTATCAACACCTATGCCAAATTCTTCCTCCCATCCTCTGATAGGAGCATTTTTATGCGATGTTTTAATAGTTATTTCCTCATATTTTTCTTAGTTATTTCCTAACTTAATCATTTTTAATTTAGTTTCTATTTTCTAGGTACATTGGAATAAAAGACAAGGAAAAGAGCTTAAAGACACATGAAGGATGTGAGACATTGGAGATGACAAAGGCAAGGCACAAGGGATGCAGAAATGAGCTGAAATGAAGAAATGGAGTTTTCCTGGTCCTACTAGGAATCCCAGTCAACGCAGGAATCCTGATGAGGCTAGGAAACCTGAAGGCATTAGGAGACCACATGGCTTGAAGATGACGTTGGAGATATTTTGGGAGATTAAATCTGATTTTTGCCACGGGAAATGATGGAGATAATGTGAATTATCAAGAGAGGATCAAGGATAATGACGCCATGGAGAGATTTAAGGGAGAAAAGGTCCAAAACAAGTCCAGATTCATTCATATTTTCACTCAAGAGTATTTTGGCCGAAAATTAAGAGAAAAATCAGATAAAATCTTGGGAAAATCAGCAATAATATATTTTGAAAGATTATGAACTTATCTTGGAGAATTTCAAGGGAGCAAAACAAGCAGAAAGGTTGAAAACACGTCCAGATACATTCCTTGATGTCCGCACTCCATCCTTGGCCAAAATTGAGGAGATAAATCAGAAAATAATCATGTAATTAATCAGAAAATAATCTCCCTAGAATCAAGGTGATAATTTGAAGACTTCTGATTGGATGGATGACATAGCAGAGCTGACGTGACATTATTTGATTGGTTGATGCTGTGTGGATCAATCTTGAAGACTTAGAGACTAAGTTGCCATCCTCCTATAAATAGGAGCATTATACACACACTACTACAAAAATTGAATCAGACGACGCCTCTCAGACGACGCATTATAGTTTTCCGTCGTCTGATTGATTTTTATTTTTTTGGACGTCAGTTTTATAAAATGCGTCGTCTGATATGGAATTTTGAATTAGTTCAGAAGACGTTTAAGGACAAAACCGTTGTATGACCCTAAAAAACTTGAGCGGAAAATTTCCCACCATGTCTGTGGTGCCAAACCCCATCTCAAACCCTAAATTTTCTTCTAACATGTATTAATCATACGACGAGAAACAATAAAACTGTGGTCTGATTAATATGTTTGGCAGAAAGGAGGGAGATTTCCCACCATCATTTTTTTCTAACTCCCCAAAGAGGGAAGTCAAATTGATAGGAGACAAATTCAAATTTAAAATAGCTGCATTCAGACCACATTTTTATAAAATTCTATTGTGTGAGTCATTGTCTAAATGACTAAATTGATAGGGCTTGTCCAAATTGATATAGGCGGGGCTTGAAATCCCAACACTAAAGTGAAAAAAAAAACTAACAAAATACTCGAAGCTCATTCCTCATTCTCTCAAGTTTCGACAGCGCCTTACTCTCTCTCGACACAGACACAGACACAGACACAGAACCCAAAACTCCTCACTCTCTCGACAACGTCTCCCCAAAACCAAAACTTCACTCTCCCAAACCCGCACTCCTCGCTCGTGCCTTACCTTCAAACCAAAATCAGTCTCTCTAACCAATTGACGGCTTGATATCATCATGGCAAAGGCTGTTCTCCCTCACCATCTTCGGTACCAGCCCCTCAAGGCCATCACCGGCCATAATCCAAGCGGTCGTCATCCTCTCCGTCGATCTGAGGGCATGCCCGGCAACCGCTACTACACCGCCGTGTTCCAGCCCCACGACCGCATCATGGGCTCCCCTCCGGCTGTCACTTGACCCATGGTTACTACACCTCCGGCAGGAAGAAGATCTCGGCCACCTCGATCTACTTTGATAGTCTACCCTACAAGGTGAGTTCCTCCACTGGGTCATTGATTACGACAAGCTGAAAAGAAGGCCTTGGATTGGTACACATTCACGAGCTCCAGCTCCAGTTCCGCCAGAAGACCCACAATCTCAATCGACTCGAGGCCCAGCGGATTGAGCTCAATTCCAGAGGTGCGCTTCTATTTCTAATTGAAAGTTCAATTTTTTGAATCCCTAACCCTAACCCAAGTAATTGGTTCTGGAAATTTCAATTCGACTGTTCTGGGGTTTGTTTCGATTGGTACTGGGTTCTCAATTGAGGCGAATTTTAGGTTTGTTTGTTTTAATTTAGGTTGGGTTACTGATATCTGGGGTAAAATTTATATCTTGCTGAATAAGATGAGTAAACAAGTGCACTAGAGTTGTTCGAGAAGATGTTGGAACCTTTTGTGATCTTTGTTTATCTAGATTTTTTTTTTTTGGTTTATTTAGTATATTTAGTGTATTACTTAACTGAGTTGCAGGTTTGCTTGTTCAATGTTTATGTTTTGAACAGTGAGAATTGGTAAGAATGCAGAGCATTGGTAATTGCAACTGCTTTAGCATACTCCCATTGTGACATTACATGTAGATGATAAGAATATTAACGCATAGGCAATTGCAACTGCTTTGGCATACTTGTATGGCCACCACCCCAAGCTCAGTGATACCAATGCCTTTCGTGTTCTAGCTGCTGCTTCTTTTCTTGATCTTCAGGTATCACATTCTTGTTATGAGTGTGCTTCCTGATGAGTAATGGCTTGACTTTGTGTGTAATTGGATTATGTGTTGCTATACTTTGGATGCAGGTTTGCAGATCCGTGAAATTTCTAGTTGGTGGTGCTTCCTTGAAGGTATACTCCTTGCAACTTTTAACTTTGAAATTTCAGAGATAAAGGCTGAAATAAGTACATTAGACTAATCTTATTAGGCACGATGTTTGATGTATGATATCTTCCTTTTTGGCTTCTGTTGGTTTAGAATGACATACATATAGAGTTTTAACCGAGATTTCTGAATTTTAGTTTGACTTATTTAGTCACACTATCATATCATAAAATATTTAGTCACGTTACTTCAAGGCTGAGAAATTATGCCCATTTAGCTTCCTTTATATGTCAAAAGAATTCCTGCTTTCTTTAATGTGTTTGCTACTTAGAGATGATAGTCCATACAATGCTTGCTGATAGAACTTTTACTTTCTACATCTCAATTGCAATTCTAGCATCTGCCTTTTTCTTTTATTCATTTATTTATTTATCTTTTTCTGGGCTATAATTTCATTTTGTTCAATCTTTGTTTTGATGTTTGTAATTACATTTTTCCTTTACAGCTTTGGTAACTAATGAGTCCTCAGTCGGTGAATTGTTTCTATTGAATATGCCTGGAATATAATCTCTGTATCTTATTTTGAGTCGCCCATTTTATTATAGCTATGTTTTCTTCCTCTCCCAGGTCTTCCATGAGATGGTTAGTGCTGGAGTAGAACCAAATGTTCACACATATGGGGCACTGATTAATGGTTGTGGCAGAGCTGCGGAAGTGGCAAAGGCATTTGGTGCTTATGGGATATTGAGGTCTAAGGTACTATTACACTGACAAACTTTACAATCACTTTTAGTAGTTATTGATACCACATAATCATATTTTTGGTTTTCTGAGCAAGTGGTTTCTTGTATCTTTCTGCATTGCAAGTTCATGCTGATGAAATGTTACATGCAGTAGAAAGTGAAGCCAGTCTGAGTTGTATTCAATGCACTTATTACTGCATATGGTCAATCAGGAGCAGTTGACCGCGCTTTTATTGTCTTAGAAGAAATGAAGGCAGAGTACAGCCTATAGAACCTGATCACACAACTGGGATAATGAAGATGAGCTCGACAAGATTGAAAATTTCACTTTATCTTCTTCTTCAGCTAATCTGGGCTCTGTGGAGGTAAATGTTTTCTTATATTTTTGTTAAATTGAAGTCAGCTTATTCATCTTTACTTTTACCGTGGCTTCTTGCTGTATGCTTAAATGCATTGACTAATTTGGTTTCCCATGTGCACACTATAATCATCTTTTGTATTATTAATTTTTATGGCTTTTGATGAACTTGCAAACATATACTGCTACGAGATGAATATGCCCATAAGTATACATGTAGAAGCACGCATGATATTTTGACGGGATATAGTATATATTAGATTCTGAACATGCAATTCCTTTGTTGTTTCTTCCTACATGAGGAGCTCATCTCCAGGACCTTCAGACCTTCCAATACCAAAGTTTTTGGTCATTTTGTCAGCATGGGATTTTCTCAAAAAATGGTTGCCAAAGCTATTTAGGAACATTATTCTGAGTGATATGTTTTTAAGTACTGTCATGTTATCCGCCACATTAGATTCTGAAATGACCTTCCTTCGTAGGGTTATTAGTGTTTTTGTCCACTTTGCATAGTTGAAACTAGATATCTTGATCACTGAACACTGGTCAAATGCTTACTGATGTTGAAATTAAAACTAGAGCCCTTAATTATAGACTTGAGACTCTGTCCATCATTAATTCTCATTTTTCTCCTTTTGTTCTCTCCTGCCCCTTACAGGCTTTGGATAAATCGAAGTATATGGATGGCCTTCGAGCAGTAAGGAAGCACATTCAGAAGCTGGAACATGACCTTGAGTTGCTTAAAGCACATGCTAAAACAAAAGTTGAATTTAGTTCTAATGCTATTGAAGAAACTCCTGAAGATATTGAGAGCGTTGAGTCTGGGAGCTCCTCAAACCCCAATGAGACCATGAGAACAGCAAAGCTAGACACTCTTAAGTAAATTTCTGGATGTATTTTACTAGGAGAGTACTACTAGATATACTCCTTTTGTGGATAAAAGATTATCTTTGCACAATCCATTTTGGTGTATGATGTGGATTATAACAATTTCTTCTATATATATATATTGATAAGTTAATTTGGTCATTTTTGATTCCACATCCAGCAAATATAATGCATTGAATCATTCTATTAGGACAACAATAACCACATAAAAAACTGTCGTATGTACACAATATTCACAACAATCTCAAAATAAAAACTGTCGTCTGAACTCAAAACAGATAACGGATGTTATGAAAAAACAGTTGTGTGAATAAAACTCACACAACGGCCATAAAATAAAGCGACATCTGAATCGCAATCACACAACAGTTTCTAAAGTCGCCCGTTGTCTGAAGAACAGTCACACAACAGCTAATGCTGTCGACAGGCTGCCGGCATGCTGCCGACATGCTGCCGCCATGCTGCCGATCCATTCACACGACGGTTCCCTACAATCGACCTTCATCAGACGGCGCCTCGATATACGACGGTCAGGCTCCATATCAGACGACAGTTTTTGCCCGTCGTCTGTTTCAATTTCTGTAGTAGTGACACCAACACAACACACCACCACAACCAACACCACCTCTCCCCCTCAGAAAATAAACATCAGAAAAATTCTCTCCATTCTCTAGTTTTCAGAAGCTCTGCGTCTCAAGCAAGGAGGAGGAGAAGTCATGCAATACATCAAGGTCCTATCCGCCATCCACCCTTGTGTCGTCCCTAAAAGATTGCTTGCTTTCAAGGATCTTCAAGTTCTTCGTCTCAAGGCCTTGTCATTCATCTTTCACGGTGTATTTCATACTTTCTTTTATTTTCCTTTGTTTGATTCGTAGAGTTATGAATTCTAGTTAACATGACGTTAAGGGCAAAGTTTAAAGCCCGTTTATATGTTTTGAAATAAATTTGTGATTTCTTTATGTTGATTTATATGTTGCTTATGTGAGATTGCTTGATTGATTTTGGATTATAGAAAACTTTTGCATGTTTATGTTCTTTGGTGGCCAACTTAGGATATATGTGTAAGACCTCGGAAATTTGTTATTAATTCCTAAATGTTTCTTGGGATTAATAAGGTGTTCGTTTGTACGATTTCGTGGTTCGAGGGTGGAGTGGAATTATTTTCGGACGAATAATTATTCGAAGTGCACGTTTTGGGGGGGTTACGAAGTTTGACTTTTTATACGTTAGGATTCTGTGAAAACTTCCTTCACGGATATTGTCGAGCGCGTCGATACAAGTTCGTGGACATGTGGAACGCAGAAATCGGAGTTCGTATGAAGAAGTTATGGCATTCGCAAAAAGTTTCCATTTTGGGATATATAGGAAAAATCCGAAAATTTTATCAGAAAATCAGAATTTCCAAAAAGGGAAATATCTTCTCTCTCCTCTCTCCCGAGTTTTCCCGAGCAGCCACCTTCGCCGGCTGATTTCTCCCTCCTCCGGCCACCAATCGACGAGCTGTTTGTTCCTATCTCTTCGCCTCACTCCCAACTTCGTGTCCGTGAAGTTTCACGGTGTGGGTAGACCTGTGCACGGCGCTACAAGGCCGGGAAGTTTGGCGGCGGTGATGCTTCGAACCCAGATCGGAACTTCCGATTCCGGCCACCTCAGGCGGTGATTCCTGGGGGCTTTTGAAGCCCAGAGGACGTAGATTCTTCCATCCAAGCAGCTTGCAACGATTCAACTTGTGGAGCTCGAATTTGGAAGATTGGGAATCTAGGGTTCTTCGAATTTCTGAACTTGCGAGGTAAATTCCGGCCATATGGCTTCGATTCAGACTATGTGCTAGTTGTTAAAGTTTCAATTGGAGTTGAGATGAAGAACTTTGATGTTGGAAGTTTTGTCAAATTTTGACTTTGGTTTGGTGGCGGTGCCGCCACTGTGGTGGTGGGTTCCGGCGGCTTCCGGCCACCTCTGGGGCAGTTTCTGCTCCTCAGTGCGATCTACTCGTCGATACGAGCATTTTGATATATAGTTTGTAATTTTTGGAAATCGTATGAGCATGTTATGAATTTTCCAAGTTTTAGGGTTTTCGGTTCGATCGGTTTTCTATCCGTGAGGATTCGGCCGTTCAATTGACTACGTATATATATATTTACGTGGAATATATATATCGATGGAGTGGCGTTGTGATATGTATATGTTTGATGATTTATATTGTTGAAAGAGTTATTTGGAGTTGTGATGTGACAATTGTGAGTCAGAAGGTTTCAGTGGTAAACCTGGGTTTATTCTGATGACCGAAGGGTCTGAAGTTTGAAGGTTACAGTGGTAACCTGGATTTCTATTCTGAGGACTGAAAGGTCTGAAGTTTGAAGGTTACAGTGGTAACCTGGATTTCTATTCTGAGGACCGAAGGGTATGAAGTTTGAAGGTTACTGTGGTAACCTGGATTTCTATTCTGAGGATCGAAGGGTCTGAAGTTTGGTCGTAAGGTTGAACCTCGGCAGCGGTGACAGGTTACGATTCAGTTGAGCTCGAGTCTGTCGTAGTTCAGAGAAGGTTTTTGGGGTTTTTCGTTTGTGTTTACGTGAGATTGAGATTTCTATGAATTCTATTGTTTTCTTTAAATGTAATCTCCAGAACTAAGTTATATGCTGGGATTACTACCTTTTGAATTGTTTGTTTTTATGTAATCTCCTGAACTAAGTTTCTATGCAGGGATTACTGTCTTTTGAATTGTTTGTTTTAATATAATCTCCTGAACTAAGTTATATGCAGGGATTACCGCTTTTTGTATTGTTTGTTTTAATGTAAATTCCTGAACTAAACTCTATGCAGGGATTTATAGATTTCTTTTGTTTGTTTTCATGTGATCTCCTGAACTATGTTTCTATGCAGGGATTACTGATTTTGCTTGATTCTTATTGTGGGTACTGTTGTGGGTTGTGATCTGTAGTGATTGGGAAATGAGTTGTGAGGTCATCGTTTTGAGTTTTGACAAATGCTTTATGTTGAAGGGAAGTGAGCGTGATTTGTTGTTGTGATGATATGATATGATATGAACTTGATGTTTGGTTGTGTTTTGTGGAATTAAATATTGTTGCTTTAATTATCTCACGAATTGAGAAATTATAAGCATGAGTGACGTGAGTCATTTTAATTGAGTTTACTCATACGGGCTGAAAAGCTTACCGGGTTTGTTGTTTACATTCCCGGTGCACTATTCTATGGTGTAGAGGTTATTGTGCAGGTTAGAATATCGGGTGATCGTTATCGAAACTGAGGTGGACTTTCCGTCACGTGGTGTAGAAGGGCGCTTTTACTTGTAGTATTCCGCTGTGTAATGAGTTGGTGAGAGTGGTTACACGTTGAATTGATATTCAGTTTAATTTGTAAACTATTGTAATGTAATATGTGACTCTAAAGAACGAGTCGGTATTGACATTGTGAGTTTAGTTTGTTTGTTGCTTAGTTTAAATGAAAAATTTTCTATGTGTGTTTTCTTGTGTTTGTTCTCGCGTTTCGGATTTGAATTTACTTATTCAAAATTCGTGGCGTGACAATATGCATGTAACTGGAGCTAGATTTAAGTAGTGAAGGCTTTGGACAAAAGTCGAAATCAATTAAGGAGGATTGCAAATAGATGAGCTTTGTCATACTAGGTTGTGCACTTTGGTTGACATCCTTTCTTTGTTCTTCATGCATTGAATGTGTTATTGAGTAGCTAGCTTTCTAGACTATGATTGCATGTTCAATAGGTTTAATTTAGGTGCTTTCACTTAGATTAAATATTGAAGGAAAGTAAAATATGGGAAATCGTTTGCTTTCTAACGTTTCACATGGTCAACTTCTTTCTCATGACATAGAGATTATAGGAATTGTAATTGGATTTCATTCATATAATTGTGGTTTGACCTTTGTTCCTTGTGTTCCACCCTTATATATGTGTTTTTACATTTTATTTAGTTTATTTATTTTAATTTTCAATTTTATAATTTAAAACCCCCTTTTATTTCGTTATTTGTATATATTCTTTTTGTAAATAATACTTTTTACTTTTATTAATTATTTACTTGTTTTTGCAATTACAGGTCTACCCTCAATCCCCGGCTAGAACGATCCCTACTTATTCTATACTGACAACTACATTTTGCAGGGTTAAATTGCGCGCTTGCTTTTTAGCGTATCATCCTCCCAAACAACATTCACAACTACCACAAAGTCCAATTCGAAGCACAAAGACCGTAATTTACCTCGAAAGCAAAGGGGAGAATTTGAAACCCTAGATCTTCAATCCTTCGATTCGTCCTCCACACTTCAAATTGGGACAAGAGGCTTGGAAGGATTGATGAGTGTTGCAAGAGCTCCAAGACCCACTAAGTATTGTTGCCGGAGGTGGCCGGAAACCCTAGTTCCAACCAAAACCCGAGAACAACGGCACTGACACTTTTTCTCTTCCTTGCTGCGCCTTCCATGGTTCAAATTGAGCCACTAAACCACCCTAGAATTGAATAGGACAGTGAGAGCTTTCCAAAGGTACCAACGGCACTCAAATGCATTGCAGAACGGAGGAGAAATCGTCGGCGAAATTTGATGGGGTTGGGAGCTGATCGGGTCGGGGGGAGAGAGAGTGAACAGGGTAAAATGGGTAGTTTCCAGAAATAGTAAGTTTCCAAAGTGAAATTTTCCATTTATAGTAAAATTTTCCGAAACAGTAACTTTACATTTTTTATCATAACTTCTCCATACGAACTCCGATTTGAGCGTGCCGCATGTCCATGAACTTGGTTTGACGTCCTCTACAACTTCCGTGAAAAAAAAAATTCTCAAATTAGCCACTAAAAGTTAGAAACAAGGTAAAAAGTGAAAGTAATTCTCATTTACTGTTCAAATGACTTGTAAACTAGTAAATTGAGGTACGAGATGTAACACAAAATCCAAATCCATAATATCCATACTCAATTTACTACTCCATTTCCACCATCATCACCACACAACTACCATCTTTCACCACCATAAACTCCATCACCACCACTACTACTCCATTACTACCACTCAAAGTTAGCCAAAGGATCATCATATGTTTATCACCATTCCTTTTATCCACCATCAACAAGAAGTCCATCATCCATCCATTCCACCATCAAGGAGCAATCAATGAGGACAAGGAGGAGCTAGCCATCAATTTGTCAAGCTTCAACTAGTTTATTCCTTCCTTTAACTCTTTAATTTACCTTGATGTATAATATAGATTTGATGCTAATTTGTATGATTATGAGTGAGTAGTTACTTTGTGGGGCTAGGGTTGAAAGCCCTAGCCAATCTTGTATGGGTTGATGCTATAATATGATGTGATGCAATTTTCTTTAACATGCCTACATGCTAGTTCAAGAGTTAAATGCATATGCTTAAACTTTGCCACTTTGAGTACGTGTATTTGTCATGTCATGGTATAATGTTTAGAGCTTGGTAACCTTTAAATGTAAAACATGAAAGCACACTAGGTGTGCATGTAGGAGTTGTGAATTACAATCACTTAGAGATAAGCTTGGTTGGTTTGCATAATTTCTTCATCTCCAAACTTTATGCACTTAGGGTAATGCATTATATACCTAACCAGATTGAAATGCATGACTTAAGTAATTAAATACTACACCCGGGAGGGGTTACTTGATATCACAAAAGGAGCATGTCCCTTGTTACACTCGAGAAGTATGCAAGGAGAGAAATTGGTTAATTAATTTAGCATCATTCATATTGAAATGCATTAATACTTGCAAGAGGTTAGTGGTAGACAATCCAAATCTCAACTTTCCTTCATTAGATCACTAGTTTAGTTTAGAGTAATTTAGTTTACATTTAAGCATCTAGTTGTTTTCAATTCAAAATTATATTCAAAAACCAAAATCAAATCACTACTCCATCTTGCACATACTCACCATCAGCCTAGATTTCCTTGTTATTCTAGGTTCGTGATTATACATTTGCATATTTCATATGGCAACCTGAGTGGGTATACCATAGCGCCGTAATATTAAGCCAATATGAGCTCGATACGTCGTAAACGTATCGTAGACCTACCAACTTAATACTACGAGGCCTTTTGAAATACGATTTTTAGAAAATAAGAGACAATTCAAAAAAATTTAAGAAAGGACTTTCGATCAACAATCCAATATTCAAATTAACAAGTCTGTAAATACTTCAAATCAAAGTAGGAAAGTGCACTATGATGCCTTAGGCTTACATCATAACCGAAATAAAAGGAGTACAACAGTAACAATAAAACAAAGGGTGAGGCGCGCTTCCAGGTAGGGGGACCTCACAGAATTCAACCGAGTTCAACATTGAAAGGAAAGCGAATAAATTGATAGAGTACCAAAGGGAAGGACTTCAAGCAACAGGGACAACAACACACGAACTCAGCCAACAACCCACTTCTAATCCAGATCGTCCAGAATGACCTCGTTGTAACCTAAAAATGTAGGGGTGAGCATTTCGTCCTCGCTAGCCCAATAGGGGCCGACCCAACCTTAGTTAGGTTTGAAAACTAATGAGTAAAACATAGCTACTAGGATATAGATTGTGCGCATTTGTAAAATCGAGTAAAACAAATGCAAACAAAAACAATCGTCGTTGTCTTTTTCAGAAAATCATATACAGCATGCTTCACACAACTTGGAGCTCCGAGATACTTACTTGCCGGCTAATCCAAAACAATCGGTGACCGACCGGTTCGTCATCCTTCGAGAACCGGCCAACTACTCTGTAGTCCTTGTGACTACAAGTAGCAAAAGTGTCAATTTCTTAGCCTTGAGTGTCCTATGACTGGTTCACCGTCGGTATTCACATTTCCTCGACGCACATAGGAGCACAGCCCCTTTCGGAGGTTCACGGTTGTCGACACCGTGGGATGACTAGGAATCAATGCGTCTAGGTCCCATTCACTTTCAGGTCACAAGTACAAACGTACAATGTGGTACCATATCTCAACATACAAGTCTAGCCTCGATTTTCGTAATCAGCAATTATCAGTTATGCAAACACAGATATCATGAGGTATCGACTAATGAACAACCAAAAATGTACTTACAGGCAACATATTATTATACTAGAGCATTCCACATATATAGAAAAACCTCTAACAAGGAAGGCACAACTCACCCTACCTGGAAATGCCAGCGTATTCCACACTCCGGTGTTTTTCGTTTAAGCTTCCTAAACGATCGTGTTTTCGGAACCATTACTTAGTTTGTAAGTAATTATCCGGGTAAAAATCGTGACCAACTCTAAGTAATCGCGCATACTAAATCCTTTTTATTTTAATGAGGCTATTTATTACTCCTTTCAACTTTTATCAATTTGGAAAACTAACTTCTTTCTTAAAAAGGAAAACATCCTTATCGCTCCATTAAACTATTGCCAATCCGAGTGACCAAAGTCGAGTCGATCCTCGTGTTTTATGAGGTCGGTCAACCTTGGTCAAACTTTGGAGTTGACTTTTGATATTTGACTTTTGACTTTTGACCAAGTACCCCTTCATTTACCATTATTTCTTATTTATTTTAAAAATAAACAAGTAAATAATTATAAATAAAGTTTTACTTCTACTTTTACCCTTTTACTCCTCCTTTTTCACCTTTTTACTTTTACCGTAGTTTTTACCTTTTTACTTTCACTTTTACCTTTTACCTCCTTTCACCGATTTTACCTTTACTTTCACCTTTTTCACTTTTTACCACTTTATCAAGGTAAAACTCCTTTAATTCAACTTTTACTCATTTCTTTATTTTTTTCTTCCAAAAATAAAGACTTTTCTTTTCTTCTTCCCTTTTTTTTTCTTTTGGTCAAAATTACAAAAACAAAATCACCAAAATCTTCAACACAATTTACCAACACTTTGAAAACTAAGCTAATAAAATCCTACTAATTAAACCCTTCTCAAATATCCACTTTTCACAATTTTCCACCAACAAAAATAGCTCAATAAAAATTCAAAATCAACAAAACAAACTCCAAAAATTCTAGGGTTTCTTCAAAACCCAATCCTTACTTTGTCTTCTCCCAAAACTCACGGCCTCTCCTCCTGCTTAGCCTTCTTCACCTAGAAATCCATCTAAAAATCAACTCCACAACCAAAAACTTGAAATAAGGTTGCATGGAATAGATCCTTACCACAAATCCTTGCCAAACCCGTAGCCTAACCTCATGGTTTAAGGAAAAACCGGGTTCATGCACCAAAATCACAAATGAAAATTAAAAACTCGAATTTGATAAGAAATAAGTATAGATCGGAGGAACAAAGGCTAGATTAGGAGGGATATTACCTTGATTTGAACTTAAAATGAAGAAATCACAAAAACCCCCAAATTGATTTCGGGTTCTAGGGTTTTTGGAGGATTGAATGGCTAAATCTCACGATTTTGGTTTGAGAAATGGATAGAGGGAATGAAGAGGAGAAAATCTGGAAATTTTGGTGTGGATTGGAGCACCGGCGGCGGCCGGCTAGCAAGGAGAGAGAGAGGGTCGGATGAGAGAGAGAGAGAGAGAGAGCTGAAGAGAGAGAGTGAAGTGAGGAAAAATGAGGCTTGGGAGGCTAGGGTTTGGTGATGTGAAGCTTAAATACTTCCCCCTTTAATTAGTGTACGTGAAAAGTCTAATTTGCCCTTCCTTTTGGGCCAAGTGGGCTTGGCTGCTCCCATTTTCTTTTTGTCTTAATTTCTCTCAAGCCCACTCCAAACATCCTTATTTCCCCGACACTTCACCGAATCTTTTCGGGAAAACTTTTTCGGGCTTTTCCTAAGCCTCGGTACTTCAAGAAAAGTTTCCTACACTCAAATTGGATTTTTCTCTAAATTCTTTATTCTTTAAAATAGCCTCATAGTCTTACTCAAGCACGAATACTATGGTACCTTACGAATACGTAGTCCCATACGTTGTACGACAAAAATAAAATAAACAAGAAAAGTACGAGTGTCTACATTCTAGCTTTCCTTAGGTTCACACCCTAGCTAGTGAAAGGAATCCAATCCTCGTGGGTTCGACAACATTTCTTAAATCCATATACTATTACTTGTACCCCTTATACTTCAGGGTGGTTATTTGACTAACATGAACCCGTATAACCCGTTTATTAAATGAGTTAGGTTATATATTTTATATAACCAGTGTACACGACCCATTTAAAAAAGTAATATTATATGTATATAAAGTTCGAATAAGTCTTTTCCCACTTCAAGCTAGGGTTACCACTTCACCGTTAACAATATAAATTCTCTAGTGAATTTAATCATTTTATGCATTTTTGTAGTTAAATAGGTCACACTATTAACCCTTAAATGAGTCATTTTATCTAATATGACACGACCTAATTATTAAATGAGTTAAGCGGATTGGAAACGGATAACCAGTTTAATAAATAAGTTAGATTGGGGTTTAAATTTTCAATACAATTATTAAATGGGTTGAGTTTAGATTTGTATCTTGGGTTCGTGACCACTTACCCAAATTAGGCCCAACAGGAACCCAAACACTCCACCAAGAGATATTTGTGCCCACTTATCCAAACTATCAGTGCAACGACGCTTCTGGGCTCTGAAAACAAAGAAATTACAAATTGTGCCACTACCCCCTACCCACTAACACCACGACTCGATTCACTTCCTTTTCAATTTTCTCTCTCTCTTAAAAGTCAAAAACGTTTCAAACTCTCTCTCTCTCTCTCTCTCTCTATTAAACGACCACGATACTCACCGAACACCGGCGATTAGGATTCAAAAGTCCGGCAGCGGTTGTATTTTCTCCAGCTTCGGAAATATCGAAAGAGGTAAAAATTGAATTTTCGATTCGTTTTTCAGATTTTCAAGTTTTGTGCGAAATTGATTGCATAAATATTCGATTTAAACTTGTTGATAGGTTAAATTTGGTTCATATCTGCGAAATCTGTGAAATACTCTTTACATGTGCGGAAATCTGTGAAATCTAGGGTTTCTGGTTCATACGTGTGAAATACTGTTGTGAATGTTGTTTTTTCGTTATAAACTGTTAGTTGAGTGAAAAGACTCATTGAAAGCCTATTGTGGAGTCGAAACCAAAAAAACAAAAAGAAAAAGATTATTGCCCCCCAATAATATGTGTATTAGGGGCCAATAATCACTGCACTGTTTATTAAAGTACGCTAATCTGTTATTAAAAGAAAATAATGTTTTTTTGGTGGTCTATTGGGGGCCAATAGACAGATTATTGCCCCCCAATAATGTCTTAACTGTGGTTCATTAATCATTGTAATTAGGGCTTTGAAATGTCTTCTGTTGCTTTGTGTTTATTAAAGAACAATAATATGTTATTGATTGAAAATGGAGTGTTTTTTTTTGTGGTCTATTGGGGGGCAATAGACAAATTATTGCCCCCCAGTAATGTCTTAATTGTGGTTCATTAATCATTGAAATTAGGGCTTTGAAAAGTCTTATGTTGTTTTGTGTTTATTAAAGTGCAATAATCTGTGAATGATAGAAAGTTGTGATTTTTTTGGTGGTCTATTGGGGGGCAATAGACAGATTATTGGCCCCCAATAATGTCTTTATTGGGGGTCAGTAATGTTAGAAAGTTTGATTTTGAAAGTCTAAAATGATCATTTTGGTTTTGTTTGCGTGCAGAATGGCAAGACCAAGATTCAACCTGTTGAGTGATTCTGAAGACGAAGTACACAATTCAGAGAGTTCTGATTAAGGTACTGAATCAACATTCAACAAAACACTGCAGAAAAAAGTAGTAAAAATAAAGAAGGGGAAGCGATAACAAGTAGAGGAGAGCATAGAGGAAGAATCTGATGAAGAAGCGATTAATGAAGAATCAGAAGGATCAATCACTAGGCCAATAACCTCAATATACAACACTTTTTACACAACGAAAAAAAAAAAATTGTTGTGTGATGATGCAAAGTCAATCACACAACATGACTAAGAACCATACGTTGTATAAGGCCATAAAAATTTTAGTGTTTTTATGGAGAAGGTGATTCCACAACGCTGGCAAGAGTATTCTGTTGTGTGAAAGATTAAAAAAAAGGGTGGGAGATTTCCCGCCTAGCTTGACACAAATTTGTGTCCAAATATGTACTACATTGTACAACATCGTGGTTATAGCTGTTGTGTGATACTAGGTTGCAATTTATCATACAACAGTTTTTGACTTGTGTTGTATGATTAAATTAGATATTATTGGCAATTCTGGATGTGCCCCCAAAGGCTACTCCTTCTACCCCAAAACGTACAATTTCGGAGAACTTATATAGGTCATGGTTTGAGGATCCCACAACGTAAAAACCTTATTTCTGTTGTCTGAATGCAACTTGTTTATAGTAGCACCAAAACTATTGTACATAGCACGGCTGCGCGGGAATTTTCCCTCCTTGGAACCTAAGCTGAAATTTAAGTTGTAGACGATCAGACAACATATTGGGATGTGTTTGTTGTGTGATGCATTAATAAAAAATAAAAAGAGTGTTGGGTTTTGACTTGGACAAATTAATAACACACGTTTTTCTGACACAAACACTACTAGAATTATGTCAATAGACATCATCATTGTTAACTCGGTCGGAATTGCACGCGATGTAAAAAAAGGTGTTAACATCGATTTATGAAATATCCGATTTCTATTGTGGTTATAAACATCAGTCGTTAAATTAACCGATGTGTAAGCTTTCGTTCAAAAATTTTGAAAAAAATACGGAGGGACTAAGTTAAAAAGTTTGAGAAACACAGGGTCTAAAGTTTTAATTCCCCCCAAGGCCCCAACACTAGGTCACTTTTTCTGAAACTTTCGAACCCTAATCGATAGACTCTCACTTTGATTGCCTCCTAGCTCCTTCGCGTCCCCGACCTCAGCTCCTTCTCCAACCTGTGTTTAGAAAAGTTTCCGAAGCTCAACATTCACAGAGAGCTCAACTCAGACCCCCAACAATCTCCTCTACAGCGTCGCCACCAATCCGTAACTCCAATTCCCCTTACTCTCAATTTCAATTCTTCATCTGCTTTTGCTTTTCCCCTCTAAATTTCTTCTTCTGCTCCTAATCTTATCCCAAGCCCTAAAAGATCCCCGACAATTTCAGATTTGGGATTCAACGAATTCGTTCTCAATTTCGTTTCTTTGTGTGAATTTCGTGACAGATCGAAGAAAATGGTGACATTTGAGCTCTACATGAGGTCGAAATGTGTCTGACTGAGACTTTGGATGAGATGGTTCAGAACGGGACTCTCAGTCCTGAGCTTGCCACCGGCGTTCGACTCCTCTTCTCAGCGCCAACATGCCTATGGTGGTGGTCCATACATGCACAGATAGTGGGGAGAGATTCGAAACCCAAAAGCCTGAAGCTTTTCCGACGGATTGGCAGCGTTTCCGGCGACTCTGGTCACAATTGTCGATGCTTGAGGTATAGAAATTGATCTCCTCTCCACGCTCTACACGTTGGTGTACATAGTTTTCGATTTTGATTGAATTTTGAATAAATTGGTTTTGGGTGTTTTTGGGGTTTAATGGAGTTTCCTGTTTCTGGCGGTTCATGGCGTTTTTTCCGGCGGTGAGTCTAGGCTCCTGGGTTCGTTTCTGAAGTCGTGGAACACCGATTGATGGCTAGTGGAGCTCAATTCATTGAATTGACTAAAGTGGTGAGCTCGGATACCGAACTGAATAAGAGGAATTGGATGGGCTCTGCTCGACGATCACAGAGCATAGTAGCTGCAAGTTATGCTTGTTCAAGATCTCTGTTAGCTCAAATTGAGTTAATTTGATGTCGAAGAAGCTGTAGACTCAGTTGGGTTTTTGACAGGCATCAAAGGTAAAATTAGAGGTTCTGGGTGGAATTGTTCTTTGATTTAATTATGTCCTAGAGTTTGATTGACTTAGAGTTGAATGGCATATTGTTAGTACACGAGTTGAATGTGAATTTGGTTGTGTTACGGAACTAGGTTTGCCCTTTTGAATTAATTGATATTTTATTTGTGTATTAATTTTGTTTCTGATGGAGTTGTGGGGGTTTGCGTTAGTCTATGAGTGAGGCTCTGGAAACCCAAGTGAAGAGCAAGGTCTCCATCAAGGTAATGTTCTGTATTTCGTGTTTGTATTTCTGGGTTTTCGTACCGAGATTTGAATTACTGAGATGCTTTGTTGGGTCTGAACATGCGTCTCCCATGTGGTTTGCTTGTGTATTTGAGTTGACTTTGTCTTAGAACAGTTGTATGGTGTTTGGTGAAGTGATTGTTCCAGTGATTGATTATTATTATCTGGGTGTGTTCCACTTGGTTGTGTTATTGTAGCGTGGTTCCTGACTTCCTGTGATGTGTTGATGTTATCGAAGGAGCTTGGTAATTACAGACATGCTCTTACTGATGCTGAGGAAGCAATTAGGCTCAGAAACACTAATGTCAAGGTAGTACTAATTCTTGAACATGTTCTTGTTCTTAGCTGGGATTTGTTTGCAAAGTTTGAATAATTGGTTGTTTGAGGTGTTAAGCATATTTGGGTGTTGGCTTAGGCATTTTACCAAGCTGCGAAATGAGCTCCAATGAACTTGACTTTTGATTTGGTGGCTGGGCAGCTCTTGAAAATAGTCCAAGTCCAAGATTAATTGGAAATGACCTTTGTTTTGATGTTGTTTTTATTAGATGTCCCAGTGAATAATTTGTTTCCAGCATTATATGATTGATTGCTTGCGAATAAATGAAGTTAGATGTTTGTGTTCTTGACTGTAGTACTATATGAGCAAGATTCTGAACTTTTCCGTTTGAATTTGTTAGAAGTGTTGAATGAAGCGTCATCATAACCTTGTGATTTCTGGTTTCTACTTGCAAGATAAATATGGTTCATTTGAGATAATGTAGAAAGAGGCAGATAGCCGAAACTCCGTGATATTGCTTTTTGTTATTCCCCGTATCTCAGTAATTGGGCACGTGTTCCAAACTTCTTAAGTTCATAGATTTGCGACTAGTCAAACACATCCAATTTACAGTTTTATGATAGAAAGTTAGTTAAGTTTTTATGATAGAAAGTTAGTTAAGTAAACAATTATCTGCATCAAACAATCTGTTTTCTTTTTTATTTATTTATTTACTATATGCTTTGTTTGTCTTGTCAAATATCTCAATCTTTAGTTTCTTATGATTCTATTAACACTTGTACAGTTCTATTCTCCAATTTCTGCTTGGTTGAACCGTTTGCTACACTTGCAATTTCAGAGGCTCTTTCCGAGGATTTGCAGGTTAGACAATTAATTGCTATCTTATGCTTGTTATTGTTTAAATTAAACAAACTGAGAATTTCTTCTATCAACCTTTACCTTCTCTGTGCTCTGTATGTGGTACATTTGATCTGTGGTGGGTTTGATCTCAATGTTTGGAAATGAAACTTCTTATAGGTGGGTCTATGAAGGAGTCATTGATGATCGTTATGGTGAATGTTTCATTGCTGAGAACAAATCTCTTCAAAAGGTATTGTCTGCTCTAAATGTGAAATAGATCAGCTTTCCATTGTACCTTGATACTTGTGCCATCTCCAACTTGCACATATGGTGCATTAAGCTGAAGGTAGTATAGTGGAATTCTTAATATCTTTTTTGATTAGCTTATGCACTATATTAGAAACTTTAGCTTATGTTTAAGGGTTTTCCCGATGCTTGTGATTCATTGAAGGTTCTGAGGAATGGTGCACTGGACATAAAGACAGAGCCTTTAGTAAGCACATTTAGTTGCTTCAAATTGGAGACACTTCTCCTTGCACTCTTTTAAAATAGGGAACCTTTATCAAGTATCTCACATCTGTTTGTATTGTCGTTTATAATTCCTTGGTAACAGGACATGTTTATAATTACATGAGAGACATCATTGAGGATAAAGACCTGACATTGTTTCCAAGAACAGGACGAGTGTAGTTTATAAATGTAGTCACTTTAACTTGGTTTATATTGACTCTTTTATGTCCATGCAGTGGGAGAGGAGAGGCAACAATCAATATACCCAAGCAGACATAGATATGATGCGAAATGAATGGACAAAGTATGTCGTGAAGGCGTATGTGTAGGAGCTAAAGGAAAGCATAAGAGGAAGTAGGTTGTTGCTGAATGAAAGCATCATTTTTGTGCTTCTCTGCTGGCACAATATTCATGCACTGTGTGGCATGTTTTGTAACAAATAGTTTGTATTTTTATCAGCTTTTGATGTCCCAAGTAGATGGGCATGCATTTGAATGCTTTTCTTCTTTCAATGTTGGCTTGGATGATTGAGAAATTCTCCCTTTTCACATTTGAATGCGTTTCTTCAAATAGTATGAGTTGGATTACTTATTTTATAGATTCCAATGTCTTTTCTTTACAGTTAGTCACTGTTCATTAGGTAAAATGGAGCATTATTATCAATGCACAAAATCCAGAAAAGACGATTATCACACAACAGAATTTCTAAAGTTAATAATGTTGTCTGAAGTAACAATTTGAATGTTCACACAATGAATCCTTATATAACATGCAACGGTTCTAACAAACATACGTTGTCTGATTTACAATCACACAACTGTAATAACTAGAATACGTTGTCTGATTGCCTTTCATACAACGGCTCGGAAACAACTTTCGTTGTGTGAATGATGCCCATGACATGTGCAGCATGACTGCGTGGCAACTGTGGCTGCCATCTGCCGAGAGAAGGTACAACGGTTTTAACCAAATAAGTGTTGTCTGTTTGTGATTCACACAACGGGTTTCCACCGTTGTGCGATTTTTAATCACACAACGCTCCGATACACAACGGAGATCGTCCAAATCACACAACGAATTTGGTCCGTTGTCTGTTCGCTTTTTTGGCCTAGTGAATTCAAGAAGAATCACAAGAATCAGAATCCGAGGGAGAATAGACAACGAAATAGTTCGTAATAAGAACAAGACAGCAGAAGAGGAAAACAGTTCAAGAAGAAGACGATGATTCTGATAAACAAGAGAAAAAGAAGAGGGGAAAAGTTCAACTCCAGAAGAGTAAAGTGAAGAAGCCAATGAAGAGGACGAAAAAGCAGGAAGAGAAGAAGTAGAAAGAAGGGATAATGACCATTTACACAATTTGAGCCTAAAAATTGCCCACTTACTCCACTAAGAGTTTTTTACTCCCATTTACCCAATTTAACATTTAATGACAGTTTTGCCCTATCAATTAAACTGAAACTGATCGATCTCTCTCCTCTCAGACTCTCACTCTCTCTCTCTGGTGTGCCGGCGGTGGCTGACGGTCAGATGGACAGAGCCGTCACCGTCTCTCCCTCAACGCGTAGGCGGATCTACAGCTTGCCATCCTTTCCGTCTTTTCTCGGTTCGACACCGTCACCAAACGCACGCACCTGAAGCTCTCATCTCGCTGCGGTGCCGGAACCTCACGCACCTAAAGCTCCGCTAGTGCCGCGAGATGACCGACGCAGGCATGCTGGCGTCCGAGAAGAACTGCAAAGGTTTGAAGAAGCTCTCCTGTGGATCGTGCACCTTCGGAGCTAAGGGAATGAATGCCGTGCTGGAAAATTGCTTGGCGCTGGAAGAGTTATCGGTGAAGCGACTCTATGGTATTGGGCCAGATGGGTCTGCGGTGGAGCCCATTGGGCTGGGCATTTCTGCTTTGTCGCTCAAGACAATTTGCCTGAAAGAGCTTTACAATGGACAGTGTCCTGACGGGTGGAAGTCAAACCGTGTGGGAGATGAAGGTTTGATTTCAGTGGCCAAGAGTTGCCCCAACCTTCAGGAATTGGTTCTTATCGGCGTGAACCCAACCAAAGCGAGCTTGGAAACGTTGGCAATGAATTGTCCCAATCTAGAGAGGTTGGCATTGTGCGGGAGCAATAATATGTTTATTGGTGGCAATAATATCATTATTGTGGGGTAATAAAATGTTTATTGGGAGGCAATAATATGATTATTGGGGGGCAATAAAATGTTTATTGGGGGGCAATAAAATGTTTATTGGGGGGCAATAATATGATTATTATGCATTATTAGGGGGCAAATAAATCGGACGCCTGAATCCGGTCACCCGTCCGGTAGTCGGATGCCGGATTCCGGATTCCGGATTCCGGTCACCAGAGTCCGCGGCCAGCCACTCGTCACCGGAGTCCAGCGAGGTCTCCGATGACTTCTCTCTCTAAGTGACAAAGAAGGAGAGGGCAAAATTGTCCTAAAAATAAATAAAAAGCAATAAAAAAAATACTTAATTGGGTATTAGGGAAAAATATATGTAAAATATTGTGTAAGTGGGCAATCTCTTAGAGTGTTTGGGTAAGTAGGGTTAATTAACCCCAAGATTGTGTAAATGGTCATTATCTCAATACTCCCTAGAAAGAAAGCCAAGATTGACTGCAAGCAGCAGAAATGCATCCTCAGTTCATTCTGGAGAGTGATGAACGCATACAAGAAAAGAGTATCAGAAGAAACCAAGGAAATATTGAGGTGTACAGATTTCGGTGACATGATAAAAGCCTTCCTGCAAGACAAGATAACCAAAATCCAGCAATATAAGCATGAAATGGACCTCGTAATAATGAGGCACTTCGACCAAAAGGGCAACAAGTTCAAGTTTGGTGATGTTGTGATGGAGATAACAGAAGATGATATCACTGCTTTGTTTCACCTTCCTGCCCAACGAGAAGTCTTCAATGTGAACAAGAGGGTCATTAAGGACGACATGGAAGACTCTCCAATATTTGGTAGCTCTTTAAAGAAACAGGATGTCCTGAGAACAGAGGTGGAAACAAAATTCATAAACGAGTTGACAAAACCGGCCAAACAGAAAGATTCAAGAAAGATCGTCGTGTTAATGATCATGTATCTTTTCAGCACATTCTTCTTTAGCTGAATCGAGACTCAGATAACTTGGGATATGGTCGCTGTTTGTGAACATGTTGGGACCATAAATAACTACAATTGGCCAAAGCTGATTCTCGACTTCTTAATTGAAGGGCTGCAGAAGTATAGGAGAGACAGTCCAGCAGCAATGAACGGATGCCTGCTTCTCATTTACTACTGATTCCTTGAGAAGACCAAAGCAAAGAACTGGATCCCGGGAAAGCAGAAGGAAACTCCAAGATTTGTCCGATGGTCGATAAAAAAAATATTTAACTTGGAGCAGCTTTACAAGAATGAAAACTTGGCGGTGGTAAGGAAAACGCAAAACACAAAAACATTATATACATTTACATATTATCTTATTATATCTAACTAACTTATAAATGTAACAGGATCTAATCAAAGCTGGACCGTGGTCTGCGGATCTAGGATTGGATGACCTTGAGCTGGATGATGAGGAGCAGGACACTCCAAGCTTTGACAACTGGGTAAGCACAACAAACTGAGTTTGACTTTGTTACATTTATTAAAGAAAAAAAAAAGATTAGATGTTTTATTGCCCCCTAATAATGTCTTGACTGTGGTTCATTTATCACTGAAATTAGGGCTTTGAAAAGTAATGTTTTTTTTTTGTTGTGTTTATTAAAGTACACTAGTCTGTAAATCATTGAAACAAGAGTTTTTTTGGTGGTCTATTGGGGGGCAATAACTTTTTGAGGTTTTCACTTTCGAGGTTTTTTTGAGTTTAACAAGTTTTGTTCTATTATTTGCAGGTGCCCTAAGCAAGCCAAAAAGAAGAGGAAGAAAATGAAAGGCTTAATATCAAAGAACTAATAAATGAGATGGCGACAGCCATCGGAGAGATGAATCTCACCGAAGCAATGGAGGCAAAGTTAAAAAGCCTTGCCAAAGCAAATGAGGACCTCAATGCACAGAACATGGATCTCTGGGCCAAGCTAAAGCTTGCCAACGAGAAGATTAAAAATCTTGAGGATGAAAGGAAGACATGGGTACATGATAAGAGAGTCGATAAGAATCTCATCAGGGCTCTCTACATTAGGCTTGGAAAGGAAAATGGAGAGAGTCAACCACCACAAAGTCAGCTTCAAATAGTTTCAGTTCTGTCCTAGCAACAAAAAGTGCCCCAAGATGAAGTTGAGGAAGAAACTCCAAACTATAGAGCAAGTAAGGGAGAGGAACGAGATAATGCAGCAAACATGGGACATGAGACGGAGACGGTGGTAGCAACATCTCCTCTCTCTATGCATCTACCTGAACAACAAGAAGTAAGCCGAGTACAAGCTCAACAACCAGAAGGTACCAAAGTGCAAGCAGAATGTGGCAATAAAGAAGAGAAAGAAGATCTCGATAACATCATTAGGATGATTGCGGAACAAGAAGAGAAGGAAGCAAAAGAAAAGAAAAAAGAAAAAGAAGGGGCCTTGATGTGCTCATATTTTCCTATATTTCTTTGCCTCTTAATCTTAGTATTTATGCTTAGTCCTCCTTATTTCAAGTCATTTATGTTGTTATAGTGTTTTTGTAGGTTTGTCTCATAAAGAGAAGAAAAGAAGCTAAAATGAGCTAACTAGGATTGAAAGACGCCCAGGTCCCAGAATATGTCTGTGCAGAACACCCAATTTCACCGAATTACTGGGAGTTACCCAGATCGAATCAGACAATGAGCCTTATATGCATGGAAAGCTACGGATGTCTACTTTCTGTAGAATTTTACGGATCTCGTTTTCGATACTTCTGGAAAACGTTATGATTATTTGAGTGAGATAGGTCGGACAGGAAATCTGCTCAGCAATTTACAACCATTCGTGGAGAACTCAAGTTTTGTGGCACAAGATCGTCAATCCTAATGTTTCAAGAAATTTAATTCAGATGAGGATTAAATGATGAACTTATTCCTACTTCTACAAGAGATATTTCAAGGTTTTCCCATTCCAAATGAAGAAAGGAATCTAAACCCAAGTTTTACAAGAAAACTTGAAGCCAAAGATGAGCAGAAATCTTCCCTATATAAGGGAGCACGAATTTACATGAAAAAAGGGAGTCTCGGAGCACAATGTAGACGCCTAAGGAGCAGAGACGACTCATCCATCTTCCCTTTCTTTTCCTTTCCATTCTTTTTTACGTTTTTCCTATGTTTTACTTAGTTATCTTTTGTTAAACTTTTTCTAGGGCTAGGATGATGCCTTATCATGATTGTTTATGTACTTTGATGATTTATTGATGGATTTGTAGTTTCTTTATGATGAATGCTTAATCACTATTTGAATTGATGCTTTATGTTTAAGTTCTTTGATTGATCACCTTAGGGCTTTGCATATAGTAATTGGAAGACAAATTTGAAGCAGAGATGCAATATAATTTGATTAGCTTCTTGTGATTAAGTGTGGTAAATTACATTATTACTTGAGAAAGACTAATGGTTTGCTTGATTCCCTTGTTTTCTAAAGCGTAATGAGTCTTGCATGTTAAATTTATACCTGAGAAGGATAAGCTGCGTAGTTAGGATATAAGATCTTTACCCGAGAGGGAGAGCATCATACACTTAAGGAAAACTATGGTCTAGAGTACCTGAGAAGGACTTAGATACGGGAATTATCATCTAGAGAAACAAAAGAATCTGTTAATTGCATTGAAACATAAATAGGATTGTTGGTGGTTGATTTTGAAACCCTAGGTTTTATCATTATTTGTTTGTTTCTTTAATTCTCAAATTATTTGTTTATTGAAAAACCTTAAAGCCATATCTTCTTTAGTTTGATTGTTTATGTGTTTTTGTGTTTGGATTAATTAGGTTAGGATTTAAATTGATTATCAATCCTTAGTTGGAACGACCTCGTACTTGCACACTATACTAACGACGATTCGTGCGCTTGCGAGTTTTAATTAAAATTTCACAACAAGTTTTTGGCGCCGTTGCCGGGGATCGATGATTGATTTTGATTCTGACTTGATTACCAATCTGATTTTATATTTTGTTTATTTAGTTTCTACAATTTTTGGTTTTAAGTTTGCTAAATATTTATCTTTTTGTGTTTCAGGTTCTGTACCTTCTTTTTGACGTAGATTCTGGATATCTTCCTGGAAGTTTTAATAGGCTTATTGCATATCACCGGAAAGCTACGCGGGTATCGTTTCCAACGCACCAAGCAGATCATCATTCGGAGCTGTGAGCTAAGAGATATTTGAGAAATACTGAACAGTGCTCAATCTGCGTGGAAATTTTTCTTCGACAACTTCTGCGATCTTTTTGACTTCAACATTGGCTTTGTGCTATTCTTCAATAAATCTCAGGGAGCTCTAATCTCTTCTGTTTACTTTCTTGTTTTTATTTTTCACTTATGTCTTCTCCATGCTTTTATGTGCATTGCATGCTTTAATTCTTTCAACATTGAGGACAATGTTAGATTTAAGTGTGGGGGAAGGGATTTTGATTTTTGTTTCTATTAGGTTGTTAGTTTTGTGGGTTTATAAAAAAAAATGAAAAAATTGTTTTCTTTGTTCTTTTTGCGTCTTTGTTTTTTGTTTTTGTTTTCTTGAGTCTTAAGATGCCTTTCAACAACTATGATGAGTATATATTTCAGAAATTATGGCTTAAGAGAATCATAAAATTGAGATGATGTTTGACTTTATTCATTGGTTAATAAGGATGTATGATTGTCATATGTATGTGTTGTGGATGTGGCTTTGCTTATATGGTACAGAAAAGAGCATGTTAATTAGGATAAGTTTTTGATTCATACATAACCTATGTGAGATATTTGAGCCTATTTGCATTTTCTTTGTTGAGTGTTAAATGAAAAAAAGGAGTCTCGGAGCACAATGTAGACGCCTAAGGAGCAGAGACGACTCATCCATCTTCCCTTTCTTTTCCTTTCCATTCTTTTTTATGTTTTTCCTATGTTTTACTTAGTTATCTTTTGTTAAACTTTTTCTAGGGCTAGGATGATGCCTTATCATGATTGTTTATGTACTTTGATGATTTATTGATGGATTTGTAGTTTCTTTATGATGAATGCTTAATCACTATTTGAATTGATGCTTTATGTTTAAGTTCTTTGATTGATCACCTTTAGGGCTTTGCATATAGTAATTGGAAGACAAATTTGAAGCAGAGATGCAATATAATTTGATTAGCTTCTTGTGATTAAGTGTGGTAAATTACATTATTACTTGAGAAAGATTAATGGTTTGCTTGATTCCCTTGTTTTCTAAAGCGTAATGAGTCTTGCATGTTAAATTTATACCTGAGAAGGATAAGCTGCATAGTTAGGATATAAGATCTTTACCCGAGAGGGAGAGCATCATACACTTAAGGAAGATGCCTTTCAACAACTATGATGAGTATATATTTCAGAAATTATGGCTTAAGTGAATCATAAAATTGAGATGATGTTTGACTTTATTCTTTGGTTAATAAGGATGTATGATTGTCATATGTATGTGTTGTGGATGTGGCTTTGCTTATATGGTACAGAAAAGAGCATGTTAATTAGGATAAGTTTTTGATTCATACATAACCTATGTGAGATATTTGAGCCTATTTGCCTTTTCTTTGTTGAGTGTTAAATGAAAAAAAATATATGTCATCTTATTTTCTTGATGATGAATTTTGTTGATCTCATTATTCTTTCATCTTGATTGATTAATACTTGCCATAGATTAAGTTTAATGGACTATAGAATGCTAGAATTCACTCTTATACTTGTTGAGACTTTTATCAATATATGCTTGGACCTTGGAAAGGATAAAGGCACCCTAGGAAATTACCACCATTGCCAAATAAACCTGTATCCTTATTTGTGTGCACAAGATGTGTAACCCCCTAGATAAACCCCTTTGAGCCTACATTGAGCCTTTTCTTTCGTCACCCTCATAATCCTTAAACCCTAAACCTTAGTATAGTTTTATCCTTACCCATGTTCTAAAGACTTACTGGAGCTAATTTTTGAGACATACAAGAGGTTTTTGGTGTCAAGAATGAAGATGGAGAAGAGAAGGAAGTTCAAGTGCGGGGTAAGACTTGTTCATAGAAAAATATATGTATGTATGTGCCGTGAAAAAAAGGAAAAAAAAATTGAAAAAAAAGTTATATGTGACGGCAAAAGAAAATATGATAAGTGTTTATGGATTTTAGTCCCCCCATTGTGGATTTGGAGTTTGCTTTGAAGTGAAGATCTATTCAAGAAAAATTTGGTCTTTGTCCAATTCACAAGTGTTCAAAGGATGTTTAGAATGAAGCATGAGCCCAACAATGATGACATTTGGCCCTTTATGAAGACTTTGGAGGAGTCTATGATGTTTTTGACTTGGTGGAATTTCAAGATTGTCTCTCTACATCAACAAGAGCTCTACTAGGTTTTTAGGATACTTTGTGATTTTCCTATCCCTTCGTTTTTATTAACCCTATGCCTTGGCCCTGTTACAACCTTAATTATAAGACCTCTTTGGTCCTTGAAAAGAGCAGCCTTTGATCTGTGGAGATGAGTTATAAGAGTTGAACCTATGGCTTGGGTTCATTTGTGCAAGTAGTTGGTATCCTTCATGAGATCATACTTGAAAAAAATATTTTCAGAAAAAGCTTTTTCTTTCTATTATATGTGAGCTATTTGTTTGTCTTATATATTATCTCTCTCACATATAACTTGAGTGAATATATGCTTATGCATGAGCCAGGCCTAAACTGTACAACAAAAACAGAAGAAAACAATGGAGATCCATTCCAAAGGGAAGAATGTCAAAACGTACAAGAGGGTTGCCAAGAAGCCTCAAGAACAGGAATGGGAGTACAACACTCCCGAAGAAGCAAAGGTGAGGAGGAAGAGATCAGCAGCGCCTAAGAGAACTAGGAACATGGAGCAGACACAGAAAATAGTGGAGAACAAGATAAAAATCAAGGGTGTCAACTGTGAGAAGCCAATTTGGAGAACATTGAAGGCCGACGTGGCAAAGCACTTTGAAGACTTCTTCAAAGTTGCCGAGAAAGACACGTAAGTGCACAACTTGATTTCATTTAGTAGAAAAATTCAATTTTTGTATTTCAAATGGTTTACAAACTAATAAGAATCAAATTTTTCTGTTTGCATAGATCGGAATATTGGACCAGCAGTGATCTATTAGTCCGGATCACCAAGAATGACCTTAGAGTAATCATCCAAGAGGGGGATGTCGAAGCTGATAAAAGTTTTTCAATTCTGTGGTCCATTGAATGTGTTATTGGGGGTCAATAAACTTCAATGTTGTTCACTTATATAGTTCTAATGGAAAATCAAATGACACAATTGCAGGTCATTAGCATATAAATTGGGATGTTGAAGACTGATGCTGAAAAAGAAAATGTTAAAGTGGGATTTCTCATTATAGATGCAGCGGTAAGTAATTGAAACAAAAAAAGAAGTTTTGTGTATATAAAAGTACACTAATCTATTATTGATTGAAAATGGATTGTTTTCTTGGTGGTCTATTGGGGGGGGGGGGGGGGGGGGGGCAATAGACAGATTATTTCTCCCCAATAATATCTTAACTATGGTTCATTAATCATTGAAATTAGGGCTTTGAAAAGTCTTATGTTGCTCTTTGTTTTTTTAAAGTACTCTAATATGTTATTAATTGAAAATGGAGTTTTTTTTGGTGGTGTATTGGGGGGCAATAGACAGATTATTGTTCCCCCATAATGTCTTTATTGGGGGTCAATAATGGTTTATTAACTCTACAGTTTTCAGTTCTAATTTGAATTAACTTGGTTGTGTTGTCTATACAGTACTATGCAATATCCCATGAAGAGAAGCTAGAAAAGGGAGAGAACACTAGATCATATGAGTGTGGTATTGAAACAAGGTTGATTGAACCTCTGTGGTCTGTTTCGCTTTGAAAAAGGTGCTCATACCTATCCACCACAGTTAAAGCAACCATTACACCTTGCTGGTAATTGACAATGAAAAAAGATGCTTCACACATATGAATTCATTGCGGCCAGCAAGGGATGAATTGACCGATAAGGAGAAGTACCACGTAAATTCCAAAAGAGTGGTATATAATCATTTCACAACACTTAGTTGATTTTCATACTATTTAGGATGATTTTCAAGAACTAAACTTTTATATCTGCAAAAAACAGGTGAAGCACATAAGGAAGTTCATACATGTTTTCAACTTAATAAAGATAAGAGTCCCAGATGACAGCCAAGATCCAGAGGTCACAAGAGAGAAATGCAAAGGAGAGGACGACAAAGAGAACCTAATTCTAGTAGAAGAAGAAATGACTGAGGAGGAAAAATACACTAGGAATTGAATTTTGAAGAACAATATTGGGGAGAAAGACTATGAACTTCAAGAAGACTTTGAATGCCCGCAGCAGAACACATCATCGTAAGTACCTCAAACCAAACTGTTTGATGTTGTAGTTGTAAAAGATGTTGTAGTTGACTAAATTTCTAAAGCTGCAAACCAAACTATCTGTTTATTGCCCCCCAATAAAGTTAACATGAATTCATTTAGGGAAAATCGTCCAAACAGTGTCTGAACTTTTCCAGACTATTAATTTTCATACCTATACTTTGAAAAATATCAAAATGGTACCTGAAGATTTTACCCCGACCCAATTTATGTACCTAGCAACAGTAAAGTCGTCAACTCCGTTAAATTTTGAGTGGTAAATCTGGTAGTTCATGTATTCCGGAAAATAAATAAAAATAGAAAAAAATTCAAAAAAAAAATGAAAACTGATTCTTTCTTTCTTCTTCTGCTCCTTCTTCTTCTTCTTCGTCTGTGGTGACCCGAGATGGGGGTCCCACAGCGCCGCGACTCCGAGCCAATGAGGAATCGACATGTACGAATGACATCTCGATAGCTCATCAACCCGAAACCGCAAGGCCTTTTGAGTTTAGGTTGTTGGTTTACAAAACACTTTCTTGGACAAATCATTCTAGCAACCTAACAACACATTTTCAAAAGCGGAATTCGAAATGGGCTAAGAGTTTTGGGCTTGCGATCGGAGCCCAATTTGGAAAATAAAACAGATCACTAAGTAACTACAAGTATGGGAGACGCGCCCCAGGGTTACGGGTCTCCCAGAATTTTTGTAAACGAGTAGGAAATAAATAAAAAGTAAATAAACAAGCTACTACAAAATCCGATTAAGGACCAAAACCTTCTTTTGATAAAACTAAAGAGAAATGCGCCAAGCCGTGCCATGTGCCTCCCCTGTACGCTTCCCGACCACATGCTCGAAACCTGCACACTATAGTAGGGGTGAGCTTTCGTCCTCGCATGCCCAGTAGGGGCCGACCCAACCATGCTAGGTTTGAAAAATAATATACTTGAAAATATTACTACATAATATTGTGCACGTTTATCGAAAAATGCTTTAAGAAAAGTGGCAACCACAAACATTTGTTTTCTTTCATAAAACATGTGCAGTATGCTTCACACACTTGGAGCTCCGAGATACTTACCTGCCGGCTAAAGTAAAATAAATCAGTGACCGACCTGGTTCGTCCTGAGTACGAGAACCGGCCAACTACTCTGTAGTACTTCCGACTACAAGTAGCGAAAGTGTCCATTTCCTGGCTCTGAGTCTCCTATGACTGGTTCATTGTCTATACTTATCTTTCCTCGACAAACATAGGAGCACAGCCCCCTCCGGAGGTTCACGGTAATCGACACCGTGGGATCACTAGGAATCTACGCGTCTAGGTCCCATTCACTTTCAGGTCACAAGTACACATATACAAGGGTACAGTATCTCAACATGCAAGTCTAGCCTCGGTTTTTCACAATTTGCAATTATCAGTTCTGAAAACACATGTATCACGAGGCATCGACTAATGAACAACCAAAAACGTACTTGCAGGCAACATAATATTATACTAGAGCATTCCACATATAACGAAAAGCCTCTAACAAGGAAGGGACAGCTCACCCTACCTGGAAATGCCGGCGTATTCCACACTCTGGTGCTTTCCGCTTAAGCTTCCTTAACGATTGTGTTTCCTAA
Source organism: Rosa rugosa (assembly GCF_958449725.1). NCBI lineage: Eukaryota > Viridiplantae > Streptophyta > Magnoliopsida > Rosales > Rosaceae > Rosa > Rosa rugosa. The sequence continues at coordinate 38,401,214 of NC_084820.1, forward strand.
ACCATTACTTAGTTTGTAAGTAATTATTCAGGTAAACATCATGATCAACTTTAAGTATTCCTTTTTATTTCAATGAAGCCATTAATTATTTATTCCGACTTTTACCAATTTGGGAAACTCACTTCTTTCTTAAAAAGGAAAAACGTCCTTATCGCTCCGCTAAACTATCGCCAATCCGAGCGACCAAAGTCGAGTCGATCCTCACACTTTACGAGGTCGGTCAACCCTGGTCAACTCTCGAAGTTGACTTTTGACCGTTGACTTTGACTTCTGACTTTTGACCAAGTATTCCCTTATTTACCATTATTTCTTATTTATTAAAAATAAATAAGTAAATAATTATAAATAAAGTTTTACTTTTCCCTTTTTCCCAATTACTTCTCCTTTTTCACCTTTTTACTTTTACCAAGACTTTTACCTCCACACTTTCACTTTTACCTTTTACCTCCTTTTTACCGAATTTACCTTTACTTTCACCTTCTTCACTTTTTACCACTTTACCACAGTAAAATCTCAATTTAATCCAACTTTTACTCTTTTCTTCATTTTCTTTATTTTCTTTCAAAAATAAAGCCATTTCCTTTTCTTCATCCTTTTCTTTTTCTTTTGGCCAAAATACACAACAACAATTCACCAAATCTTCAACACCAATTTCCAATCCTTTGAAAATTAGATCAATAAAATCCTACTAATTAAACTCTCTTCAAATATCTAATTTTCACAATTTTCCCAACAACAACAATATCTCAACAAAATCAAAATCAACCAAATAAATTCCAAAAATTCTAGGGTTTGTCCAAAACCCATTCCTTACCATTTCCTCTTCAAAAATCACGTCCTATTCCTTCTCCTTGGCCTTCTTCACCTACAAATCCGTCCAACATCAACATCTCAACCAAAAACTCGAAAACAAGGTTGCATGGATAGATCCTTACCAAAAATCCTTGTCAAACCCGTAGCCTAGCTTCATGGTTCAAGGAGAAATCGGGTTCATGCAAACAAAATCACAAACCCAAATCAAAACTCGGATTTTGGAAGAAATAGATGTAGATCGGATGAATAGAGGCTAGATTAGGAGGGATATTACCTTGATTTAAGCTTGGAAAGAAGAAATCACAAAAACCCCCAAATTGGCTTCGGGTTCTAGGGTTTTTGGAGGGTTGGATGGCCAAATTTCTTGATTTTGGTTGGAGAAATGGAAAGAGGGAAGGAAGAGGAGAAAATCTGGAAATTTTGGTGAGGAGAGGAGTTCCGGCGACGGCGGCGGCCGGCGGCGGTGCGGCGGCGGCGATTTCCGGCAAGGAGGATGAGAGAGAGAGTCTCGGCTAGAGAGAGAGAGAGCTGAAGGAAAATGAGGGAAGTGGCTAGGGTTTGAGAGGGATGTGTTCATTATATACCTCTCCCAATTTTAATTGTGAAAAGTCGAATCTGCCCCTCCTTTTGGGCTAAGTGGGCTTGGGCTGCTCCAACTTTCTTTTTCTCTTAATTTCCTCAAGCCCAATCCGAAAATTACAACACCACACATCTTTATTTCTCCGACACTTCACCGAATCCTTTCGGGAAAATTTTTCCGGGCTTGTCCTAAGCCTCGATACTTTAAAAATAGTTTCCTAGACCCAAATTGGATTTTCTCTATTTTCTTAATACTTTTAATGGCCTCAAAATCTTAATCTAATCTCGAATACATTCGTACCTTACGAATACGTAATTTCATACGTTATACGACAAATTAAAATAACAAGAAAAAGTACAAAGTTAAAATGTTCTCCTTTCAAATTTGCTTCGGCGATCTTTTTGCTGCAATGAACTTTAGTACCTTCTAGGCCCAAATGAAAGGACTTTGGCCCAAACTTAAATTGTCGGCCCAATAGGTGGTCTCGATACCAAAATAATTTCCAAAATAAATTCCTTCACTTAAATTACCTTGCGGAAAAATCTTATTGGCGAAAAATTACATTCTAAAAATTAAACAAAATTTTCGGGGGCTCACATCGTCAAACCCAATTTCACAGCCCAAATCAAAGCCATGGTCCAGAGGGTTGTTAGGCACAACATTGAGCAGAGAAGACAATGATGGGTTCTGAGGCAGGTAGTAGTGAACCTGAGACGGGTCGAGGTTGTTGAAAACAGAGGAAGATGGAGAACAAGAAGACGAAGAGTCCACTTGGTTGAGCAGCAAGCTTTCTGGGTCAGCAAAGCTGGGCAAGAACGTCAAGTCTCTGACGTCAAAATGGCCCTGATTGCCATTGTTGTTCATGTACGTCCACTCATCTTCAACCTCCAGCATGGATTTGAAATTCGACAGAGAACCCATCTCGTCCTTGCTGTTCCCGGCGCCGGCGGCCGCGGCGGTTCTGGCCCACTCGCCTGCGTCTCTGTCCTCTTCGTCTCCGTCACTTAAGTCGTCTACACCCTCAAGCTCGTCTCCACCCCACAGATTAGGGGCATCCAGATTTCACTCATCTACACATCCTCTTCATACATTGAAGCACCGACCCATCATAAGGCGCCGGCGAGTCAATCCTAGTGGAATTTTGTGGGTTTGAAGAACCAAATTGATGCAACTTGAAATTCTGGGTTTGAAGAACCAAATTGAACCCAAAACTCGACTCCACCGCTCTTCAAGCCATCCACTGTTAATTGATCATTTTACTTTTTGTTTTCATGATCATCGAACTGCTCTTCGATTTAAAGTATTTGGGTGTGCCAATTTGGTTGAGATGAGTCCTCTAGATTCAACTAAGATGCAGAAAAACCAAATCTGAACAAAATTCAAACATGCCCAACATGAAATTCAAAACCAAATATACATATCTCTTCCCTTATCAAAATTTCATTCTTTTACAAAAACAGTCGGTGTTCCAGGAGGTGGGTTTAGCTGTTTAGGGTGTTTGGGAAGAAGAATGATGGCAGGAGATGAGATTGTGAGGTCGATGAAGGAAAGAGGCAGCTGATAGCTGCTATTCATTTTGAGAAAAGAAAAAATTGTATTTAACTGAAGGGACATGTGGCAAACAATGATTGGTCTGCTTATGAAGCTGGTCCAAGTATTGTCCACCAGGTAAAGGGTTGCTCCACATCTGATCCAAACCACATGAAGTGCCAGATTTACCCCTCAAAATTTAACGGAGTTGACGACTTTACTGTTGCTAGGTACGGAAATTGGGTCGGGGTAAAATCTTCATGTACCATTTTGATATTTTTCAAAGTATAGGTATGAAAATTAATAGTCTGGAAAAGTTCAGACCCTGTTTGGTAAATTTTCCTATTCATTTACTGCTTTACAGTGCTGATTGTGGACCTTTTATGCTACATTTCATGGACAGCATAATAAAAGGGGAGGAACCAAGCAAGGAAGCTGGTGACAGCATGAGGAAAAGAATGCTAGAGAGAATCATGACTCTTGATGGAGCTTGGAGAAAGTGAAAACTGAAATCCTGAACATGATATAACTTCTAATGTACTGTAAAGTAGGATCTTTATTTTGAAAGTAGGAATTTAACTTAGGGATTCCAAAAGTAGAGATTGCACATTCTCGTATTGAAATTATTTTCCAATTGGTATTCCTCTTCCAGAAGAGGATATTTCTTCTACTGCATTGGGTAAGTTCAAGTTGGAGTCCTTGGTAAGTAAATGTATCTTCTTAGCACCAAAGAGTTATACTGCATATAATCCTTTAGGATAATAATATTTTCCTTTTTTCTTATGAGTTACATACTGTTCCACAGTATTTAAATCATTTGTTAGTGTTATAACTTCTCGAGTTGATAAGAACTCGACTAATAAAGCACCAATAGTATAGCATCTTGGATCTGTAATCTTCGTATTAATAACAGCAGGTTCTTCTGTATCTTTAGGATTTAAGCTGATATTACGGTCTTGTCTGGCGTTAGGTGATATAGTGTTTTAAGATCATCATATTGCGTAGTAAGTTCTTCAATCTTCAATTGAAGTTTTACTAATTCTTCAGCATTATCTCTATCTTCAAAAGTCTTTAACATATCTAGAACTTCATCATAATATTTTGATTTTTTTCGATTTTTTTTTATGATTAGAATCAGTTTTGATTTTATCATAAAAATTCCTCAAGTAACCTTTTTTTGTTATGATCTGAAATGTCTTTAACAACTATAGGGACCGTGCCCACCCAATTGTTCTTGTCATCATAGATAAATTCCCTTTTATCAGTACTTATTTCTAGGTTGAAAAGTAACTCTTCGCTATAATATACTCCAATGAATTCACCAGTTGCGAATAGTAGAGTACCCTTCTTCTTATCCTTATAGGGTAAGAAAGGTCGAGTAATGTGAGGAGAACGATGATATGATATAATTCTGTTGCCTTCAAATTATTTCAGGTCCTTTCAACAAATTGCTGATAGATTCATTCCCCAAAATAATTAGGTCATAAAAAGTTTATTGCCCCCCAATAATCCTTATAAAGATGGTCAGATATTCAAATACAGAAGTACAAATATTCAAAATCAATACTTGGTGAACTCAAGTTCCCAAATAATCAAGTTTATTGGGGGGTCATAAAAACTTTATTGTCCCCCAATAATCTTTATAAAGATGGTCAGAAGTAACTCAGTTGGGTTTTAAATTAGTTTGCAAAAGTACAGTTGGGTTTTAAATCACTTGATGAACTAATGTCTCCAAATAATCATGTTTATTGCACTACTACAAAAATTGAATTAGACGACGCATTATAGTTTTCTGTTGTCTGATTGATTTTTTTTTTTTAGACGTCGTTTTTACAATATCCTTCGTATGATATGAACTTATAAATTAGTTCAGAAGACGTTTAAGGATAGAACTGTTGTATGACCCTAAAAAAATTGAGCGGCAAGTTTCCCACACATCTGTGGTGCCAAACCCCAAAATTTTGCCCAATTGTATTAATCATACGATGAGGAACAATAAAAGTGTGGTCTGATCAATACGTTTGACATAGATCCCTCCTTTCCTACCACCATTTTTCTCCAGCTTCCCAAAGAGGGAAACCAAATTAATGGGAGACAAACCCCAAATTTAAATGACTGCATTCAAACCACATTCTTAAAGAAAATCTGTTGTGTGAGTCATTGTCTAAATTGATATAAGTCGGGCTTGAAACCCTAACACCTTACTCTCTCGATAGGGCCTTGTGACACCGACCCAAAGCTAAGATTACTCTCACTCAGAAAAACTCATTCCAAAACTCTTTCAATTTCGTGCACAGAGACATAACCATATCTACCTTCTGCACCGACACCAAATCCATAATTCTACACCTAGACCCCGAATCCATCATACTGAAACCCTAGACCTTTCTCCTCTCTTTGACAACCAAATTAGTTTCTACATCAAAGCCTCTCCACTCCGCCATCCCAATCGCAGCTTGGGAGGCCCAACGAGACTGCTCCTCCTTCAACTTCACCCCACGGCTGCTCAGCCTTGAGTGGATCTAAAACCTCTTGTCAAACTTCGATTGCTCTTCTAGATATCGAACACCGGCTCATCGATTAGTATCGCGACAAGTTGTTCTCCTCTCGGTAAAGCCATTTAGCAGGATTACCGATTAGGTTTCAACTTTGAGTTCCTATTTTCCATTTAGCAGTTTGTTGATTCAATTTCTTTGAATTCATTCTCTAATTTGTTGATTATTACTTTTGTAGACTCAGTGCTGTGCACGAAATTGAAAAGCTTGACCATGGTGGATTTTGGTTCTTTTCTGATGCAAATGAAGGTAATTTTGTGAAAACCCCTTTTTGGTTTTTAGGGGTTTCTCTTTAAAACTTTGGTCTTTTCTTCTTTGGGACCCAAGTGCGGGTTTGGCTATGAAAGATGCGTGAGTAAAATGGTTGTGTTGAAATTTTGAGTTCTGGGAATTAGGATTTTAGTCTTCCTTTACTGTCAGAGTGTTCTAAAATTGGTGTACAATTCTTTCTTAGAACTTGGTCTTTTGGAGCTGAAAGCTTCTGTCTCTCCCATGTGGATGTGAAGTGGCAAAGTAAATTTTTTTTTCTTCGTAGTTATGCATATACTAAAACTTCAGGTCCAAGCTACATACATGTCTCTTCATAATCTTAGAACTTTAGAGCTAAGGTGCTCTGATACTTATTGTTATTGGGAAAGCTATGATTTTTGCTTTGTCTTTTTATTGTTCTATTGGTGCTTGTTTTGGAAAGAAGTTCAATTAGAATGATCTGGTATGAAAGCTAAGAAGTGGATGAATAAAAGCAGGTTCAGCATCGAAGGAAAGTTACATTTATTATCCATATATAAATGGTTTCAGCATTGAGTGGTTTCTCTTTTTGCAGCATTGTGCAGGCATAAGTTGTGATAACCCGGACCCAAAACAGTGGGGTTCTATTTTTAATGTTATTTTTGTTTGTTTTAGTATCACTTATCTGGTGCTAATTTGGTCTTCTCTCCTTTTATTATTACTTTGATTTAAGTGTTTTGGTGTGTGTGTGTGTATATATATTTATATATGTGTGTGTCTATATATGTCTGTATTTATTTTTATTTTTTTATGTTGATTAGGGGAAATTGGGATAAGGTTGCCTGGTAGCCGACTAAGGAAAATAAAGGAAGAAGGAGAGGGAAAAGAAACGGAACGGGGGGAGAGGAAGAAGAAAGGAGGAGAAGGAAATAAGAAGACCTTCATTTTCTGTGGGAGGGGCTTGCTTTTATTGGAGAGAAAAGGGAAGAAGAGATGGGAAGGAGAGAAAGAAAAGAAAGAAGAAGAAAAGAACGGAGGGAAGACAGGGAAGAGAAAGGAAAGAACGAAAGAAAAACAAAAGAGGGAGAGGGAGCACAGTAAGAAGAAGGAGAGATTGAATCTTGAGGTGATGTTTAGTCGTCTTTTGTACAATGGAATAGTGGATGAGGTTTCACCATTCATTTGAACGGGTGAGGAGGAAGTTTCTGCTTGAGATGTGAGCGACTTCGATGCCCAAATTGGGTTTTCTTGATATGACTGCTTTCTTGATTTTATAGTTTTCATTATGTTCTTAAGATTTCTGAAATTAGTCTTGTGACTGTGAGGGTGTTTTCATTCCTTGTTTTCTCCAATGAGGCCATGAGACTTAAATGTCACTGATGAGACCATGCCGCTATGTACTTGGTTATTGACTGCAGTTAAAGATGCTTCTCGATTGATTTTCTATGATTATATTGGAAATGAAGCATAGTGGGGATTGGTTTGTACGATTGGGAACTGCTGATCTATGTTTGCTTCGTATTGTATTTTTATCCTAAATGCATCATTCAACTCTTGCTTTGTATATCTGTACCTAGTTTCATATATTCTGTGCTTTTTGGAATTTCCAGATTGGTTAGATCTTGATTTTACTTCCTTCACTCTTTTTAGTTGATGAGTTTGAGAATTTGAGATGTTGTGAGTTGCTTGTTCTACTAATAACTTTGAATGATTCAACTTTGTTAGAGTTGTCTAGAGAGTTACTGAGTTTCTCAACCGATCCTATTGGCTTTACTGCAAATGATATAGTTAGTTACTTTTACTATTATCAAGGTACATGATCTATCTGAGTTTGGTTACTCCTTTTGCTTTGTGACATGGCTCACATCAGTGGACTTGTTTGTGCTCAGGTGTGGTTTGGATCCTTTTTGTGTTCCAAAATTATAGTATTGTCAATTATTCAAGATTTGCTCAAGTATTTCCTTTCCTAAATGATGAGAACATGTATAAATTCAGTATTTCATTGAGCACATATATCAATAAGTCTGTTGTTTCTTTTTTTCTAATCTCAGGTACATGATCCTAGCATTGACTAATGAGAAAGGGTATAATTGAATTGCAGATGTAACTAGTGTTCTGCCCATATTGGTCCAGTTTCTGTTCTGGCATGTGTATCCCTCAGTGAACTATCGATCCATATGCAGCTGGGACTACAGAAAGAGAGCAAAAAACTCCTACAGAAGCTTCCAAAGCTAGACTCCAATGAGCCCATGAGAGCAGCAAAGCTAGACTCCTTAAGTAAATTTCTAGATGTATATTGCTAAGAGAGTAGTATTAGATGTACTCCTTTGGTGGATGAAAGATTACCTTTGCACAATCTATTTTGGTGCATGATGTGGATTATAACAATATCTTCTATATATTGATCAGCTACTGTTGATTTGATTATTTTTTTCTTTCAGTTTCAGAATATATAATGCATTGAATCATTCTACTAGGACAACAATAACCACACAAAAAAACTGTCGTCTGATTCAATTTTGGTAGTAGTGTTGGGGGGCAATAAAATCTCTATTGCCCCCTAATAAATCTCTTATAACCAGTCACTGCAAACTCAATCATGTTCAAAATTTAATCCATTTCTAAGGTCCCATCCCACGCGCCATAGAACGCGCCTAGAGGAAAAAAAGTCCAAGCGTGAGATCTGTGCTCTCTCCCGGTCGGACGTTGCCAGTGCCCTCACCGCAGCGCTCCGATCCGGGAGAGGAGAGTCCTTGGTGTGCTCCTGCCGTTTTTGGTTTCAACCGTTGCTCCTTTCCTTGGATTGGGTTTGTGTAGGAAGTTGTTGGTGTGAGCTGGTCAGAGTCTGCTGATCAAGCGATAGGGTATAATGGTTTCAGATCCGGTGACGGCAGAGGGGGAGAGGGCTGGTTTGGGGGTTGTTAATCCCGATCTGGTTGTTGGATCGGGTAGTTTGGGCAGCTGTCGAGCAGATTGGATCTCGATCTGGGTTGGCGTTTTGTCCCAAGGGTTGTTGTATTGCTTCCTGCGAATGCGGAGAGGTCGCGGATCTGTTGTGGTCCATCGACGGTGGTCGGTTCTTGATCGGGGGCCGATTGGATCACCGGCAAAGGTTGAAGGAAGGGGATGGGAGAGCCGGATTGCAGCTGAGGTTGTTGCAGGTCTGGGCCGAAGTTTGGGTCGGGTGTGAGCTGTTTTTAGATCTGGGCATGGCTTGGTTTTTGGATTTGGCTTAGCTCGGATCCGGCTTTGGTCTAAGCCTGGCGGGTGCACTTTGTTTTTCTTCAGTTTTTTCCAGTTTTTTGTTTTTAGGTTTCTGTTGTTGGCTGTGGTTGACCCGTTTTTGGGTCTTGTTGTGCTTAATTGTTTTCAAACACCAACGCCTATTGTGATGTTGATCCTCTAAACAAATTTATCACGTGTATTCACTAGCCGACGAGGTGGAGATGACTGGTGCTCATTCTTCCTTCTTGGGTCTGAGCCACGACTCAGTTGGTATGCCGGCGTTGGCTCAAACCATTCTGTGGCCCGTTGCCGGTTTATGGTTATCTGTAGCCTCATTGGTGTTCTGGAGTGTTTAGCTCCATTTTTTGTTTATTAGAGTTTTGAAGGTTATGCTCAGATCAGATGATTTGACTGAGTTAGAAGTAGGTCTCTTGGCTTTTGTACTGCATTTCTTCCCTGCTTGTAACTTTCCTTCTGCTGGAATGAAGTATGGATGATGATTAGATAAATAAAAAAGAAAAAAATTTAATCCATTTCTTAAAAAGCAACAGAAATCAAAATAAAAGTCAATATTAATCATCCTCAAAAGAAAAATGTTACAATGAGCCTGAACATAAACAATTATTGCCCCCAATAAACATATTACTGCCCGCCAATAAAAACTGTAAAACCTAACAATCCTTTCCAGAAACATGTACTTCTGTTGAACCAGAGGTTCTGTGCAGCTCAACTTGTTATGACTGCCCATTTTGCCACAACGGCCGCAACGAATTAGCTTCTTTTCAACCTCTCCATTAGACTTGAACCGCTTCACCCTAGGCCTCTTGGGTGGCCTCTTCACAGGGGGAGGTAATATAAAGTCAGTAGCAGATTCAGAAGAAGACAGATTAACATTAGTTATCGGCTGAATAGAAAAACTATAGCTCTTGTACGTATCAACACGAAAGTACTTATCAATATAATCATAGACATTTTCAGAGGCAGCTTGTATTGCAGTAAGGCCATGATGACAAGGAAAGCAATTAATTTTCCATTTCACACATGAACATGAATGATTGGAAATGTTAACTTCACAAGAAAAGTCAGATCGAACCTCACAAACACCAGGGCTAGTGTAATAGACACTGAAATGTTGGGATTTGTGCATCTCCTCCTTCAACCTATCCTCCATTTTGGGAGTTAGTTCTGTGGTCTAACGTTGTGCCTCATCTCTCCTCTCACCCATCTGCTCCATTTGTTTAATTCTGGTATGATCCAACATACAATATATCGGCATCAAACGCTCAAGTGCAATCCAAGAGTTAAATGATTCAACAATCCCATTAGCCATAATTTCATAACGACAACTAGTATAAAATGCATGGCATCAATTTTTCACTGGAATTTCAGCAAGAAAATGGTCAATAATCTCAGCACCCCCCTCTTCTCTAAGCAACTGCAAATTGAAACGATATTCCTTCTCAGTAAAGGAATATGCAAGCTTAAAAAACTTCTTCTTAACCTCTTCTATCAAGCATAATTACCTTTACCCCTATATTACTGGCAAGGTTCATCACCAAATGCTTGTAACAAATAACCAACAAATACCTTATCAAAAGCAACAGTCCACTACCCCGATCACTAATAAATGTAATGACTTTTCCTTAAGGTTCAAGCAAACTCTTCAAATGCTTAAAAAAAGAATGTCCAATTTACATCTGTCTCAGAATCACAGACGCACATGGCTAGAAGGTAGAAACCTGCACAAATCATAACACAGAAAAGTCAATCTACTGGGGGGCGGGCAATAATTTTTTTTTATTAGGGAGCAATAAAAAATATTGCAACGTGTCACTGCACTGCCAACGGGAGTGTGCCGCTCCAAAATAATAACAATAACAATGAAAGAAACTAAAACAAGAAAGAGAAAACACAAAGGAAAAGAAACCAAAACAATAACATATATTATTGGGGGCAATAAAGTATGCACTTACCTTGATTTCCATTCCTTTCAGTTGTACAAAGAATCTGACCCTTGTAAATGCTTTTACCAAATGTGCCATCGACATACAACACCGGCAAAAGAATTTGAAGCCTTCAACACAACCTCCATAAGCTACAAAAAGCCTCTCAAAACGATTAGTAGACTGGTCAACTTCCAACACAAAAGAAGAGCCTGGATTACTCTCCAAAATAGCTTCCTTATACCAAGGTAACATGCTAAATGAATCTACATCGAAACCATAAATCCTTTCCTGAGCCATTTGCTTTGCTTTCAAAACAACCTTGCAGGAAATATCAAACCTATATGTTGACTTGAACCTACTCATAATTTCCCTTGGCTTCAATGAAAGATTATGGCTAACATCGGCAGCAATGCATGTCTTGACAACCTTGGATCCCAAAAGCTTGTGTTTTTAAGTCTTAACTACACATTTACAAGTGTGTACATTATTCAACTCTCTTATATAAAGGCAACCATTGGCAGATGATGCAAGAGCGCGAAGATGCCAATCATAACTTTCGGTTCCAACATTCGAACAAATTGCATAAATACGGTCCAAATCATTTCTCAAAAACACAAACTCAAAACCAACTGCAATTGCATACTTCCTAAGCTTCTCACGGAACTTAGCTGAACCATGAAACGTCTGCCCACCATGATGAATATATGAACTCCACTCATCAGACAAATACAACTTGTGAACTTCAGTCCTAAATGCCTCACCCAAATAATCGTCTTCATCAAGAACCCCGAACAACTATCCACTGAACAAAATGCATACTTCCTAAGCTTCTCACGGAACTTAGCTGCACCATGAAACTTCTGCCCAACATGATGAATATATGAACTCCACTCATCAGACAAATACAACTTGTGAACTTCAGTCCTAAATGCCTCACCCAAATAATCGTCTTCATCAGGAACCCCGAACAACTATCTACTAAACACGTTTTGCTGCAACTTCCACCAATCTTTGAAACAGAAATCTCAACACAATCTAACTTATATACCCTAGCACCACAAGACAGCATCTGGAAATCATTATAGGAATGAAGAAAACAAACTTCACAACCAGGAATTGAATACTGAAGCTCAATAACATCACTTGGCAAAAACTGGAACCTATGGAAAATGTCTTCATATAAGTCCAAATAGCTCACACATTGATTTAGAGGAATCATATAACCTTTGCTAGAATAAATGCACCTAGCAACCAAAGGATCACCCATATTCCTACAACAAATAACAAAACAAAGCTATTACTGCCCCCCAATAATATAGTCTCTGAACACAAAGAAAAAGATACTGAACAACTATTATAGAGACTGAATAACAATTAAAACACATTATTGCCCCCCAAGAGACAGATTATTGCTCCCCCCTAGACCTGTAAATGGACCGGATTTTGATCCTGACCCGCTCCAGATCCATGGCTATTGGACTGGTTTGGATCGAAAATTTTGATCCGTTAATGATCCGAATCCGTTAACCCGTTTATTTAACGGATCAAATACGGATTTAGGTCGATCCGATCCGTTAATGATCCGGCCCGTTTTTGTAATAATAAAATATTATTTTTTTTAAATATAAAATATAAAATATGAAGAATTTCTAATACAAATTTTTTGCAGAAATCTAAGGGACAGTTCACCACCCAAGATTCCAAGAAGCATTAAGAATTTTGATAACGTAATTCTACTTTTGGTGATAGTTTTCATGTTGTTTTAATATTTTAGCCCTTAATAGGGCTAAATACAAATTACTACCCTATGGTTTAGGTCCAAAATCAATTCAGTCCCTGAACTTCTAATTTCATCAAAAACACCCCTGCACTTTCAATTTTGATCTAATAGGTCCAATTTGTTAGTTTTCCGACAATTGAGTTATTTAACTTGTTAACGTGGCTCATATATGGCCTATGTTTTATGATGTGGTGTCGAGGTGGTCTGCATAGTCAATTTAGGAGTGAGTCCTACTATTAAAAATAAATAGTTTTTCAACAAATAATCCAACTATAACTTGAACCCATAATAGAATTTTAACGAATTGGACCTATTAGATCAAAATTGAAAGTGCATGGGTGTTTTTGATGAAATTAGAAGTCCAGGGACTGAATTGATTTTGGACCTAAACCACAGGGTACTAACTAGTATTTAGCCCTTATTAATATCTTATGAGATATAATGATATAAATTTAATATTACTATTTAAAATTTTAAAATATTTGAAATTATAAACGGGTCGGATTAGCGGATCGGGTATCCGTTAACCCCGCGGATACGGATTTGGATCGAGCTATCAACGATCCGCCGGGTTAACGGAGCGGGTTTGGATCGAATTTTTTTTAAGTAAACGGATTTGGATTTAGGTCGATCCGATCCAAATCCGATCCATTTACAGGTCTACCCCGCCCCCTTCCCCAAATAATGTAGCCAGAATTACCAAAACACATCAGAAACAATAACAAATTGCTCTGAACACAAAGGAAAAGATCACTAAACAACAACTATAGAGACTGAATAACAATTAGGACACATTATTACCCCCTAATAGACAGATTATTGCCCCCTAATAATATAGTGAGAACTACAAAAACACTTCATAATCAGTTCAAACATAACAGGAAGCTCAGATTCACCAAAATCAGTTCCAAATTTATACAGCAATTCAAAACTAATACAATGTACACAAAAAGACCTAGAAATTCAAATCAAACAGATTAAACCGAGCTAAAATCAAACATTTAGTGATCGATGAAGAAAAGAATCAAACCGCGATGAAGGAGGAACACAAACAAGAGCTCGATCTCGATCCATGGTGATGATCGCAACACACATCTCTCTCTCTCTAGACTTCGCACAGCTCCTCTCTCTGTCTATATGGCAGATCATCTCTCTCTAAAATCGGGGAGCTTCTCTCCCTAAATCTCATTCTGTTTCGATTTTCAGCTTTGACAGTTACAAAGGGCAAAATGGTCTAAAAAATTGAAGAAAACAAGCTCACAGAGAGATAGTTGGGTAAGTGGGATTAAAAAATGCAACTTTTTGTTTAAGTGGTCAATCTCTTAGTGTTTGGTTAAGTGGGGTTAATTAACCCCAAATTTAGGTAAATGATCATTTCCCCATGTATCTTATGACACGACAAATACCTTGACAGCCCTACTCTCAAACCAGAGAGAGAATTAACCCCAAATTTAGGTAAATGATCATTTCCCCTTGTATCTTATGACTCAACAAATACCTTAACAGCCTTACTCTTAAACCAGAGAGAGACCATTCATAACTTTAGCCTTTTTTTTCCTAACATTTATAGTAGGTTATTGTATTAATATCACAGCCTTATGACTGAGACCCTCTCTCTCTAAACACTAGAGAGAGAAAGTAGATTTGGAAAAAACCCCCTCCCTTAATCCCTCTGGATCTAGATTGAAGGCTTAAGAGTTGGGGGGAGGTCCCTTCTCCTTCATCCCTTTTAGCGTCCTCAAGAATCTGCTGCTCTTGTCTCACCTTTGTGGTGTTCTTTTGCTCCCTTTGTAGTATTTTCTGGCTATGTCCAGTTCATTCCTAGCACTGTCCAGATCGGGAGGACATTGTTCCTCACCTCTTTTTTTCTTTCTTTCTCAGTGTCAATCAATCCCACATCTTTCCATATCTTTGTTTACCCAACCCCAGAACAAGTCTTCTCATTTCACTCTCAACCTCCATGAGAGCTACTGTGGCTACAATGATAAAGTGCAATACACTTACCTAGGGGAGTATGGGTGCTCACACATGGGTTCGTCACCCTCCATTCTCCATGGTTCTGGTTCTCTGCTCTGGTTCTCGGTCCTCTTTCCGCAGCCACAACTCTTTCTTGGTTTGGGTCTTGATGGTGGAGAGTATAAGGTTGTTTGGAGGGATCTTCTTCCCTGGGTTGTTGGTTTTCATATGATTTGTGTTCTAGGTTTTGATTGGCATCGGTTATTCAACATGGAACTGCTTGGTGTATTGCTTCCGGCGACACATCGACGATTCTACATGGTCGGCGATTCTACACATCTGCAGTAGCTAGGTTTTCTATTTTGGATTGGACTTGTTCATTGGGCCTATGCATTAGTCTTTTTGCAAGGGTTAATTTCCTTATACTGGCTTTTCTGAGCCCAGTTGGAATTTAAATTTCCTTTTCCTTATTGTCTGTTTGGGCCTGTCCATCAGACTTACTAGTTGGTTTTTTCAGCCTTTTAGGCTAGCTTAATTGATCCCCATTACCAGAAAAAAAAAAAGGTTATTGTATTATATAATCCATATGCAACATTATAAAAAAGACCCATGACACCCGCATATATTTTTTTCTCCACCTTCAAGATTTTTTCCAATTGAAAGTTGAAACAAACTAAAAATTAGAAAGCAGGTGACAAACAAGAGATGATATATCCCTTAACCGTGATTGCATCTTAAAAGTTTCATCCAGTGGCCAGAATTAGATGTCATCAGACACGACTTGCCATGCCAACTGGCGTTTAACAAAAAACAGAACCATTAAGGTCCCCAGTGGTCAACTTTTAAAGCAAATATTTCCACAATTTATCGACCTGAAAATGAAATGATTACATGTTCAACCTGCAGTCTATTTCTTCTTGCTCACGTCCAAGTTCAAGTCCTGAAGGTTCAGCAGCAGATCATCGGAACTCAAGTAAACTTTGTTTGATGAATTTGCCATGGTATGTGCTATTTCTCTAGCAGCTTCAATCTTCCTCAGTGTGATGAATGCCGGGTTGTTCGCAATAGCTTCACCAATCAGCTTGGCACTTGTGGCCTCACCCTGTTCACCATGGAAAAATCTTGTTATGTAAAAGGCAACTTTAACCGACGGCACTTCTGGCTCTTATACAGGCAATAAGGATCCAAAGGACCACCATGTTGTTACAAAACAGAACTTGGGATAAACTTCAAAGTCAATCAGTTCTAAACATGAACCTTGCTCAGGCAGTATTAGAACTAATACTATTGACACAATGGTCGTAAACTTGAAATGAATTCAATATCAGTAAATATTATCTATTTGAGAATCTTTCCAACTCACCTGTGCTCTGATGATAGCACTTCTCTTGTCCTGCTCAGCCTTTTCCACAACAAACTTAGCTCTCTCAGCTTCTTGTGCAGCCACCTGTTTGGCCTCAATTGCAGCTGTGAACTCCCTCCCAAAAGTAAGGCTGGTAATTGACACATCATCCAGAGCAATGTTGAAATTGGTAGCCCTTTCAGTCAAGATCTTCCTTATTTCCCTACTAACAGCCTAAAACAAGCAACTACTATCAATACTAAGGCAAGATTTGGAACCTTTAGTGTTTTATCTCCATTATATGCACAACTTCCATGAGTAAACAGGAAATAGATATTCATGCAGAAAGCAAAATCCAGATTATCAGTAACTGCCATTGGCTTAACTGATGTACACTAAATTAAATCTCGAAATTTAGACTGTCAAACAACAAGCCTTGACGCCTACCTCTCTCTGAGTAATGAGCTGGCTGGCATTATACTGTGCAACAACAGCCTTCAAAGTTTCATGAACGATGGAAGGAAGGACTCTCTCATTATAATTCTCACCAAGAGTTCGATATACTGTAGGCAGCTGGTCTGATATTGGACGAGTAAGAACTCTAAGCCCGATTTTCACCTTGACAGCACAATGAAAACACAAACATATTATAAGAGAACACAAAATGAATTGCAACTTGACTACTAGCTGATTTAACGACATGTTTTGAAGAGATGGCTTGGATGCTGGTGTTAAATGCTACAGGTGAACAGCTTATGCTAAGATTAAAAATTAAATAGAGCCAATCCTTATTTTACAAACCAGATAAAGGCTAAATGAAATTGTGATAGCAGGACACACACACACACACGTAATACATCATGCATGAGATTGTGATAAATTATGGATACACAGGGATAAAGAGTTGTCAAAAGTTGAATCTGTAATATGCTACAGCATTGCCCAAATAATTTGAAAGCAAACCGTGAAGTTGTCAAAGTCCTTATAACATAAACAAAAATTAAATTAAATTAAAAAAAAAAATTGTACTGACCATTTGGAGATCACGGCTGCCAGAAGTGCTCTCCACCAGATGAGGTCGGGCACGAACATCATAAATAACCGGCCTCTCAAACCATGGGATGATAAGGTGTGTCCCCTCCGGATAAACCTACACACGCAATGTAACATCTTTACTCAATTCTAATAAATAAAAAAGTATAAGCAAGAAGGAACAAACTATAAAATTTTAAACACAGGTAACAGAAGTACAAAAATTAGTAACATTAACAATCTTTTTATCTAATGTTGGAGAAGAACAACATATAACTGGTACTTGGACAAATGGTTGATTACATCAATACTCGAATGGTTGATTACATCAATACTCTCACCTAGGACCTGAGTTTTATCTACCCAACTTCAGAGCTCATGACATCGGAGAACCATGCAAATAAATGAGGTTAACCAATAACCATAATTCTGTTAGGAAGTTTGAGACCCACTTATCAAATAATATCCTGCTAAAAGAGGATACCATTACCATAGTCAATTTCTCTGATCTGTTGAATACTTTTATATAAGATATCAGGATCTCAGCTGTGCCATTGATAGGGATACAAATGCAGAAGGCATCTCACAACATATAACAGGTATAAATAGAGCTACTGAAAATCAAAACTGATATTATAAGGCCTTGAATCAGGTATGATAATAACAGATTAACACATTTAAGGATTTAAATGACCCTGCACTACCTTGCTGCAAACATATAACCTTAAGAAACCAACTACATTAATCAAGAAGCAACTGATATAAATTTTAGAGTGCAAAATGCACAGAGTCAAAAGTGTATCAATTTTTTTTTTTTTTTTTGAATGAAAAGGTATGGTAAGTTTCAAATCACATATTGAATCCCCATGCATCATGACAGTAGTTCTCTACCTAGTTGTTAGGATGGAAGAAGAACCTTCAGAAGAAATACATGCTTTAAAACTATTAAATAAAAGATACAATTCATCAATGGTTGAAATACAGATAACTTGAACTGAGCAAGAAGAATAGACAACATGGTTGTTGTATAGCGATAAATTATGGATACACAAAAAATAAGGTATACTCATACAGCAAAATCATATGATTTATCATTTCCAAGGAAAAAAAAAACCATATATATAATGTACATCCAATTGGAAAAGTTGAGTTAAAAATTTTCAGAAGAATAACCTTGTCTTTGACACCAATGATACGGTTGAAAACAATGGCTCGATGCCCTCCCTCGACGTTGTATAGACTGTTGGCAACTCCATACAAGCCAAGCCCACCAATGATTCCCACCTTAATCAAGGCAGAAGCTGCACCACCTCCTGGAACCTTAGGAACCTTAACGTTCTTGAAATTCATAGTTCTCCTTGCTGATAACATTTAAAGAGAAAAAAAATGTAATAAAACAAAAAAATACCACAACTAAATATATTACTCATTCAATAAACAGCATATTTTAACCAGAAAGTGAAGCTGAAACCTAGACAGGATTAGTTGAACCTGGACAGAGCTCAACAGGAGGGAGCAGTTCATATTACTCAACCCAATAACTGTTAGAAGGCAAGCCATAACTAAAAAATCTCAAATATTTTAACCAGAAAGCAGTTATCAGAACAAAAGTATGGAACTGAAGAAAAGATGGAGACTTATTAAGTAAAGTGTCATGCCAAAAGTGTTGGATTTGTTACAGTGTGTACAAAACTATATTTTTTGTTCATGGCTTATGTTTGGCTGCCGCTTTATGGTGATTCCCAAAAACACAAAGACACAAGCGGAAAGAAAAAAAAAAAACTGTCTACTTCAAGCAACTCAGCTATCCCTTCATTATCCAGATTAATATGAAGAGGAAGAAAGAAGCCCTCACTGAGCACTAACGACATGAAACAAAGTGAACAACTACTGAGTATAATTGAAGAAGACTATTTGTAAAAAGAAAAAAGATAACCGGTTTCTATATTCATGAATCTCTACCCTTTGTAAAGAAATTATATGTTCATACAATCTTCTAAAAAGGCAAAGAAAATGTCATTTGATTTAATAGGCAAAAAGAGAAAAGAAAGTTATCTCCTGCGCTGACAAATAACTTGCCACAAGACAGTAAGATAGACAAATTTATCCAAAAGAAACCAAAAAATAACAATGAGAATGACAATTTGATTCTCCAGTCGAACAATCTGATTCTCAAGTAGAAAATCTCCTCAATCCAGGTCCATAATTCATGTAAACAAAGTACAACCCCAACTCTCCCCAAATCACTTCAAAAAAATCATCACAACAAATACACATATTCCCCGAAAAATAACCATACCCAATGTTTCATTTTCAGCCTGCTCGCATTAAACATCTATGGACTTCTAACTATATATAATTCAACATATGTATTAGCTAGAAATTTCAAACCGAATCTACGGCATGTACAGAGAGACCACTAGGTAAAGAAATTAGCGGTCTTGACTTGAGAGTCATGCTTTTACAAAACTTCTATAGCAATTGAACAGTATAAGAAATGAAACCCTTGTTCTCAGTTCTCAGTTCTAGCCAGTTCTCCACAATGATTTTTTCTAAAGCAGAACACCAAATCTAGCCAGATCCCCACATCAAAATATGAACAATGAAAAGAGAAGCCCAATGGATCGGAAAATGAAAACAAACAATTGGAGAAGCACAGCATACCTGAGATAGGACTGCCGGAATTTGACGAGCAACGCTGCGTGAAGATGGAAAATGGAGTTTCAGGGAGGTAGAGGACGGCGAATGGGACCCAAATTATCGGCCCGAAAGGGGAGAGTGGAGGGTTTAGGGTTTACAGGTTACGACTTACGAGTGTGAAAGCATAGGGCTTGAGGGCTTTAGGGATATAAAGGGCCTGGAGTATGCGCCAAGTTCTGCCTTTTATCAAATTTTGACTTCCCCGACCAAAATATTTTTAGCCCATTAGCCTTTTTTCCTGTTAGCTTTGTTTTTTCTTTTTTTTTTTCTTGCAAAAAAAGAGTGCTGAACCGATAATAGAAAGAAATATTATTGGACCAACATTAGCTAGGGGTGGGCCAAAAAACTTGAAAAATTGACCCGAAGCATCTGGTTCAGTATAGTGTGGGTTGGGTGTTTGAACCCAAAATGGTTAAGCTCATCTCCATTAGTGCTTAACCCACTATAATCCTAATAAGTGCTCCATAATCCCATAAGTACTCCATAATCTCATTAAGTGCTTCATTATGATTTGTTTAAGGTCAACCACTATGGCTTGGTAGCCTATATATAAAGGCTACAAAGAAGTAACAAGACACACAATTCATCAACCAATCTCTACGACTACTCAAGTCTTCCCAGAGCAACCCCTCTCCTTCTCTTACTGGTGACCACACTCCAGTCCTAGAATCCTCAGGAGCCGACTGTCAGTGCCACCAAACCCTCTGTCAAAGTGCTTCGGTCCTAGTCTCATTGGGAGCCGACTGTAGTACCGCGACCACAACGGTTACGGAACCAGCCAAGCAAGGGTAACGCCCTTGCAAACCAGCCAAGCTAAAGTCACGCTTTAGCAAGTTCTCCCCACTTTCCAGTGATTTTCACTCTGCTCGATCTACGACGTCCAGTATCGATTGTGTGATTTTGAAGAAGCTTAGCAAAATTCCTCACCACGAGGCACAAAGAATCCCGCGACGAGGTTGGTGCTCTCCTCGTCCACAATTGCACGAAAGAAGTCAGGTCAAGGGACACCCCCCGACGACCGCACCCGAACGGTGCTGGCACGCCCGCGCAGAAAAGAGACTGTTGACCACCTGCAACAAAACTAGAGCCAAACATTGGGTTTGTTTCTAAAATTTAACAATGTGGTCCAATCCAGTTCCAATTAAAAGAATCTCGTCCAGTCTGTGGAGATTTCATTTGTCAATGCACTTAATTGTGGTGCTCAATAAATCTCCTCAATTGAGTGTACAGGCACATCATAGTATGGATGCGCAAGCAAAAGGTAGAAAATTAAATAATAAGCGTCTCCTTACCCTTAAGATTAGGGCAAGGAGATTTTGAGGGATATGGAGAGGCAGGCTCAAGAAAGATCTGATCTCTAGCCCAAGGTCAAGTAGTAGATCCAAAGTCTATAAGCCCACCACATAACCCTAGCATGACATCAACATAGCCGTCCTCCAGCGACCTGCGCCACCAACCTTTCTTGAACTAAGGAATCACACTGGTCATATCAGCAGAACACTCAGATCTCGCAAACCACCATTAACAATGGAATATAATTCCACTTTGAAGAGAATCTTCAAGACTAGTGTAAGACTCCGAAAATTCGTTATCAATTTCTAATGGTTTCCCGGAATTAATAAAGTGTTCGTTAGTACGATTTCGTGGTTCGAAGGTGGAGCGGAAGTGTTTCGGAAAATTATTCGCTCGGAATGCTCCGATTCAAGGGTTGACTTTTTATACGTTTGGATTCTGCAGAAACTTCCTTCACGAAAGTCTTAGAGCGAGTCGATACGAGTTCCTGCATATGTGGAAAGCAAAAATCGGAGTTTGTATGAAGAAGTTATGGCATTCGGAAAAAGTTTCCACTTTGGGATATATAGGAAAAATCCAAAAAAATATCAGAAATTCAAGTTTCCAAATCCAGAAACTTTTTCTCTCTCCTCTCTCCTGAGCCATTCCCGAGCAGCCGACTTCGACCGGCGATTTCTCTCTCGTCCGGCCACCAATCGACAAGCCACTTGTCCCTATCTCTTCGCCTCACTCCCATCTACAACTCTGTGAAGTTTCACGACGTGGGTCGACCCGTGCACGACGCAGCAACTTCGGGAAGTTTGGCAGCGGCGCTGCAAATCGCCTTAGTCGGAGTTGACGATTCCAGCCACCTTAGGTGAAATTTCTTGAGGGGTTTTGTTGCCCAGAGGCTGGGGAAGGATCTCCCAAAGTAGCTTGCAACGGTTCAAGCTGTGGAGCTCTGATTTTGAAGACTGGGAAACTAGAGTTCTTCGGGTTTCAAACCTTTTGAGGTAAAATTCGGCCAAACGGCTTTGATTCAGACTTTGTGCTAGTTATGAAAGTTGTAATTGGAGTTGAGATGAAGATCTTTTGTGTTAGAAGTTTTGTCAAATTTTGACTTTGGGTGGGCGGCGGCGCCGCCACTGTGGTGGTGTTTTCCGGCCAGCTCCGACCACCCCATGGACAGTTTCTGTCCCTCTTTGTGTTCTACATGTCGATACGATCGTTTTGACATATAATTCGTTAATTTTGGATATCGCATGAAATTGTTAGGAAATTTACGGTTTCGATTGTTTCGGTTTTCGATCCGTGAGGATCGGACCGTTCGATCGACTTGCAATTTTGATATATTGACCGTAGAAGTGTTTCGGAGATTTTGGATGGTCTCGGATGAGGTTTCGCCCCGATTGGCGTCACTTTCGGATTTTTGGATCGAATTGGGAGATTCGAAATTTAATTGTTGTGGTGATTCGTGTACTGAGATGAGACCGTGTGTGATTAGGTACTTGACAGAATTGTGTTGAGCGGATTGCAGCGATTTATGCTTATCTTGGTTAGCGTGTGAAGACGCAGCAAGATTTAGAGGTGAGTAAATCTCATGAGGTTCGTAAATCTCACGAGATTCATTTATGAACGGAGTTACTTTATTTTCGGAATTAATGGTTAAATTGTGAAATCGTTTTTCATAAATAAATATTTGTTTTAAAATTATATGAACTTGATCGTCAACGGTTCATAGGTAAGTAAAATGAAGTTTTATTATAAAAATGATTTTTCACGGGTTTTGTATTTGTGAACTATAATTGGTATTAGTAGCATTCCTGAGCGGGTGACTACGTATATATATATTTAAGTGAAATATATGTATCTTGGTGGAATTGAGTGTGTAGTTTACTATTGTTGTGCAATGTGATGTTGAGGAAAATAAATGATTTTGGAAAGAAAAAATGGTTTTGTCGGCTTTGAGTTTTGAAAGAAGTAGGTATGATTTTGGTGATGGTTTTGAGTTGAGAAAACAATATTTGAAAAATGACTTCATTATTGTTTTGAGGTTGTTGGAGTTGAGGAAACAATCTTTTGTGATAACCAGTGTGGTGATATGTGAGATGATTCGCGTGATGATTGTATGTAAATGATATGGGTTGTGGTTGTTGAGTGATTGGTGTTATCTATGATTGATGGTGTATTGTTTTCTAGTTTATTTCTATTATTGAATTGTTGTTTGCTTTCGTAATCTCCTGAACTAAATTATATGCAGAGATTACTGTTTTCTGAATTGATTAGTTTTAATGTAATCTCCTGAATTAAACTATATGCAGGGATTACTATGATTTTTATTGATTTGTTTTAATGTAAATCTTCTTAGCCAATAAAACTTCTCACTGCCTCCAACACATCGTTACCCACCAGATACCAGAAGTGCTGATAGAAACAAGGGGAGAAGCCATCCGGACCGGGTGCTTTGGAGGGGTGCATTTGTTTCAAAGCGTGATGAACCTCATCCAAAGAAATATTTTTTGTTAACTCCCCATTCAACTCTTCTGTGATCACTCTAGGGATTACCTCAGATACATGCTCGAAAGTAGATGGCGAAGAAGTAGTAAACAATTTGTCAAAATAAGATAGCACCACCTTTTCGAGGTCTTCATCCTCTGTACGCCATATATGTTCATCATCGAACAGTCCTTTAATTCGGTTTTTGCGCTTTCGATTACTTGCCCTCTGATGAAAAAACCGAGTATTCATATCGCCATCAGTTAACCAAAAAACTTTAGCCCGCTGCTTCCAAAAGACCTGTTCTTGTTGGAGAAGCTCATTAAGTTGTGACTCCAAATCAACTCTTTGATCGATCACTGGTACTGACAATGAAGTATCAAAATACTCAGAAAGTTTAGCACGGGTTTCTTCGATTTTCTTCCTCAAACCTCCAAAACGCTCTTCACTCCATGCAAGAAGTGCAATACGTGTTTGATGGATTTTGTTACAAACCCTAGAAAAGGGTTCAGTACCCCCCGCTCCGTGCCATCCCCCCTCCACCACCTGCACACAATCTGAGTCCCTCAGCCACAGCTCCTCAAACCGGAAAGATTTCTTTTTCCGTTTTTTCTTCTTTTTTCGACGTCCAAGTACGTCCATACACACACATTATTTTACAATCCACACTCCATTTTTCCTTTTCAGAATCTTAACATCACATATATATTTTTCAATCCATACTACAAAATGAAAAAACTTAAGTATCTTAAAAGGAAACATAGAGTGTCGATTGTAAAATAAGGAGTGTGAATTTCACAGTCCTTTGAAATGATAAACTTTTTATTTGCTTAACGAGGATAAAATAAAAAGGATTAAATACTTGTTACTCCTCAAACTTTTGCTTGAAAAACAATTTAGTCCCTCGCCTTTCAAATTAAACTGGATAGTTCTTATTCTTTCTAATTCTCACACAACAGGTCCAAAACAGGTCTAAAATGACTATTCTACCCCCAAGATCCTTTTTTTTTTTCTCTCTTTTTTCAATTTCTCTCTCTTTTTTTTATTTATTTTTTCTGCTTTTCTCTCTCTCCCTCTCCACAGATCGATCTTTTCTCTCTGTTTTTTTTTCTCTTTTTAATTATTTTTTTTTTCTGGCTGGTTCTCTCTCTCTCTCTCTCCAAGCTCGTATCCGACCTCGAGTTTATCCACTCGATCCACCGCACTCACTACCACTCTGCAGCGCTTGGTGGGCCCCCTCCACCCCTCATGGAAGCTCCGCCGCCACAATTCTATCTCCACCTCCGTCGTTGTCCCCACTAAGGTCAGCCACCTCTCCTCCTCCTCATCCTCCACCACTCCCACCAATAAGCCACCTCACTATCATTATCCAACATATTACGAATGATCAGAAACACCCAAATCAGATCGAGCAATAACAACACACTGAAACTACCAGATTACAAACAATTGATAAAACTAGCCGGAAAAGTTGAAGAACTAACCGAAAGGCAATCTCGTAATGTTAGAAGACACCGTCGGTTGACCCTGCTTCCGATCATCGCTTTCTTTCTCCGGATTCAGCTGAAGCTTATTGTTCTTTTGTGTAGTACTAGTACTAGAAGCTGAAGCCGAACCAGTTGGAGCCAAAGAAGGCGGTGGAGATTTGACTGAGTTGGTGGTTGGGTTCATCAGAGTAGTAGTCGGAGGCGGCGGTGCTGCTGAGCCGGTTGAGGGAGTTGAATCGAAAGACGAGGGCGAGGAAGACAAAGACCCATTTAGTGGCGAGGGCGAGGGGGAAAAGCATAAAGAAATTGAAAAAAGAGAGAGAAGATCGATCTGTGGAGAGGGAGAGAGAGAAAAGCAGAAAAAATAAATAAAAAAAGAGAGAGAAATTGAAAAAAGATAGAGAAAAAAATATAAAAAAGGATCTTGGGGGTAGAATAATCATTTTAGACCTGTTTTGGACCTGTTGTGTGATAATTAGAAAGAATAAGGACTATCCAGTTTAATTTGAAAGGCGAGGGACTAAACTGTTTTTCAGGCAAAAGTTTGAGGAGTAACAAGTATTTAATCCAAATAAAAATTCCTCCTCCTATTTTGCACCATTGAAGATTATGATTCAGTATGTAAAGTGCGTGTTAGGAAGATAAGCATTTAACGCTAGCACCGGCTCTATAGCTCACATATTAGTTGCAGCCAATGGTATGTGAACTCTATATATGAATGGCAATGAGACGGGCTAGGAATGGGGATCATAATACCTTCTCCATCTTCGAATCCATTCTTCGAACCCATTGCCTCCCTAAACTATTCCCTCCCTAAACTCCAAACCAGTCTCGATCTTCAATAAAAATTCAACTCATCATCTTCTTTTTTTTTCTCATACAAATAAAATTTAAAACCATATAAATTCATACTGTACAAGTACAACTATAATGACAATATATATCTTTTGTCATCTCAATCTTATTCCATGTAAAAGGAAGTTCCAATAAACAAAAAGTTAAACCACTTTTTTGATGATTTTGTTAGGAGAAGAAGACCCCTTGCTACTTTGATGTAAATTCTTAGAGTTTCGTCCCCCATTTCACTAAAAATAAATAAATTAATAATGTGCACAAATTTTTTTTTTAATAAAAATAAAACATAGTCGAGTTGGTATGAAGATTTGGATATATCATCCCCACCCCAATCCCAATTTTAGAAAATGTGGATTGAGAGTTCTCATTCTCTAATTTTCTTCAGATTACTTCTCTATTAGGGTCAGAGATCTAATATTAATTTGCTCTGCTGTAATTTTTGTCATCCCTAAATCCATACCAGTACTTCAAACATGTTTCATACTATAGGCTTAAACTATCATTACATAAAGAAGTTATTATTGTATACAGTTAGTATACCATTATCAATGCCACGAGCCTCAGACTAACTACCTTACAATGAATGAACCAATTACACACTTGAATTATCATCACTTTGCTAAATTAGGCAAGCCAGAAGAGGACAAGGGAAAAGAGGGTGAGAAATCCCAGAGATAAAGCCTAAACAACTTGATGGTGCTTGAAATTCATGTTGAAGAAGGAATCCTACCCACACTTGTCGTTGTTTAACATGATAGCAGAGCGAGTCCTTCTCCAATCACGTCGTCATGGACCCAATTTCGGTTCCTTAAGTTAGCCATTGAAAAAATTCCAATTGACTTTACTTGATTGGTCAAGTCTTCAATGTGGGGCTTGTGTCCCAATTTCTAATGGGTCCCTCTCTAATCATGTCGTGATCGAGATACAAAGTTGATAGGGCTTGTATTAGTCCAAGAATGAATTGATAGATTCTTGTTTAATGAAAGTTGGGTGATAGCATGGCCAGAATCTTGTGTGATGCATGAGATCATTGCCTAGTCATCATGGAGTCTAATCCAAGGGAGCTAAACCTTTTAGCTTTGAGCCATATTGGGCTGATGACCCAGAATGCACAGACATTGTTAGAAAGAGTTGGGAAATTGTTGTTCTGGGGACAAAATTGCTTGGATTGGGAAAAAAGTTAAAAAACTGTAACTATGAATTGTTGAAGTGAAGCAAGGACAAGTTTGAAAATAAACGGACAGTAATTGATAATTTAATGATGAAGCTTAATACAGTCCAAGCAATACTGAATTGTTCTTCGTATCTCACACTAGTGGATGCCATTATCACTGAGCTCAATGATGTATGAGATAGGGAAGAAAAATTCTTGATGCAGTGCTCAAGAATTAATTGGTTGGTAGTACGTGGTGATAAAAACTCAAAATTCTTCCATGTCATGACTCTTTGCAGAAGACAAAACAATAGTCCTTGAACTCAAAATCGGTGAAGATATCTGGTTGGACTAAGAATGCCAAATTAGAAATGAGTTTGAAAGACATTTTTAAAGTCTATTTACTAGTTCAAGACAAAGGGATTGGTCAGAATGCTTGAGTATGTACCACCCTTCGTAGCGACTGATATGAACACTGAGCTACTTAAGCCTATGGACATTGAGGAAATCAAACTTGCAGCTCATCATCTCCTTGAAGTCTCAACGTGAACATGGATTTTTAGGTCTTTTTTACACTAAATTTTGGGAGATAATGAGGTGGTTCAAAATGCCGCTTTAGATTTCTTCACTATGAAAATTTGTTCAAAGCTTTCAAAAAGACTCAAATTGTTCTTATACCAAAAGTCCCATTCCCTGAAGCAATTGGAAATTTCAAGCACATCAACCTATGTAACTATGCCTACATAGTCTTACCTAAGGTGATTGCTAGTAGGCTTAAGTTGCTGCTCCCCAATTTGATCATGGCTTTCTAAAATACTTTCATGGGGGATAGGCAGATTCAGGATAATGTCGTTATTGCACATGCAGTCTTCCACCATTTGAAATCTACGAAGCAATTTGAAATGGGGTGTTAAGCTTGAGATGAACAAAGCTTACAATAGAGTCAAGCGAAATTTCTTGGAAACAGTTTTGATTAAAATGGGGTTCAATGCCTCTTGGTTATCTTTGATTATAAAGTGTATTTCAACTACGATTTTGAGTGGGAAGGCATGAACAATTTTCAAGCATGCTAGGGGTTTAATACAAGGAGATCCCCATCTCCCTATCTCTTCATCTTAGTCAGTGAAGCTTTCTCACACATGATATCTAGCAAGTGCCAAATTTTTGAGCTACAAAGGATACAAATTCATAACTCTCTATCCGCACAACCGACACTGGCTAGGTTGGAGTTGGAATCCAAGCTCCAAGAGCTCCTTCAAAAGAGCAGGTATTTTGGAAACAAAGATCGAGGGTTCTGTGGCTCTCTGATGGTGATTAAGGGTTTACGGGATCTACATGGGGTTTGGAGGTAAGAGGATGAGGATGTGGAGAATATTGTCATTTCTTACTTTAGGGAACTGTTCGAGACTTCTTCTCCTCCCAGATTGCCGGAGGTTATTAGTTCGCTGCCACGACTGGTTACAAGACAGATGAATGAGGAGTTGAGTAGGGAGGTTTTTGAAGAGGAGGTTTGGAGGGCATTTAAGCAAATGCAGCTTTCAAAGGCGCCGGGGCCAGATGGATTTGTACCTTGCTTCTATCAACAATTCTGGAGTATAGTGGGAGGAGACGTAGTTGCTGCTGTAAGGAGTTTTCTGAGGTCCAGGGAGGTATTAAAGCAGATTAATGACACTTATGTCACTTTGATCCCCGAGGTGAAGGAACCGAAACAGGTTAGTCAACTCCGGCCAATCAGTCTATGCAATGTACTCTACAAAATTGGCTCGAAGGTCCTAGCAAATAGACTGAAACCTCTCTGGATGGACTTATTGATCAATCCCAAAGTGCATTCATTCCAGGTTAGTTAATTTCAGACAACTCCCTAGTGGCATTTGAAGTTTCCCGTTTCTTAAAATGCTTGAGAGGTAAGACTATGGGGTATAGTGCTTTGAAGCTAGATATGAGTAAGGCCTATGATCGGGTTGAGTAGAGCTTCAAGATTTAATATTTGTTTTGTGATGAATGGATTGTACTGTGATGAGTTGTGTAGAGACAGTGTCATATTATTTTTTAATTAATAGGGAGCCAAGGGGTCTGGTCTTACCGTTAAGGGGACTGAGGCAAGGGGACTCAATCACCCCTTACCTTTTCTTATTATGTACAGAAGTACTATCTAGAATGATCACTCAAGGAGTTAAAAGAGGAGTGTTGCGTAGAGTATCCATCTGCTCAGGTGCTCCGGTTATTAGTCATCTGTTGTTTGCAGATGACTCCTTTATATTTTTTCAGGGTAGATAAGCTGGAGTATATGGAGGTGAAGAAGATTCTGGAGACCTATGCTAGGGCATCGGGACAACAAATATATTTCCAAAAGAATTGCTTCTCTTTTAGTCAAAACATGCCCTTATGTGTCCCGTATGACCTTGCAGATTGTTTGGGGGTTCAGTGGGTAGCAAAACACGACAAATACCTAGGACTACCTACGGAGTTGAGTTACTCGAAGGAGGAGGCATTCTGGTTCCTAACAGAAAGGGTTGAGAAGAGGACTTTAGGGTGGAGGGATAAAACCCTAAGTGTAGCCGGCAAAGAAACACTAATCAAAGCAGTCCTGCAATCGATCCCTAACTACTTATGTCACGTTTTGAGCTCTCAAAGCACCTATGCCATGCAATGCATAAAGCTATGGATAGGTTTTGGTGGGGAGACAAGGAGAATGAGAAGAAGATACATTGAATGGCTTGGGAGAAGCTCTGTGTTCATAAGTGAGAAGGCGGTATGTGATTTAGAGATATGGTGATGTTTAATAGACCTAACTCGCTATTAGCACGTCTACTCAAGGCCAGGTATTACCCTAACTTCTCCTTCATGCAAGCTTTTTTGGGTTATGATGCTTCTTATGTGTGGAAGAGTATACTAATGGGTAGAGAAGCGCTTGAGAAGGGATTGAGGTACCAGATTGGGGATGAGAGTGAGGTGTCGGTGTGGGATGATCCCTGGTTCTCTCTTTCGTATAATTTCAAACCTTACTCACTTCCAATGGTAGGGATAGAGGACTTCAAGATGGGCGATTTGATTGATGCGGAGGAGAAAGAATGGATTTTACCTCTGCTGCATGAATTATTCTCGGTTGAAGAGGTTAACATTATTGCAGGTATCCTTTTAAGTCTGAGGCCTGCTAAATATAAACTTGTGTAGCACTATGAGAAGAGAAGTGTATACAGGGTTAAGAGTGGATATCACCTGGCACAGTCCACTGCTAATCTATCCTCACAAGCTTCTTCATCAAACAGAGTAAGGAAGTTAGTAGGGAAGTTTTGGCACAAGGTGTGGAAGACTCGGGTACCCCCGAAGGTGCGAACCTTTGTATGGAGACTCTGCAAAGATGTCCTCCCTACTCGGGTTGCTCGAATTCAAAGAATTAAAATAGCTAATCTGGAGTGTGCATTCTGCCATAATGGTGTGGAGATGGCGCTGCATCTCTTCAAGGACTGCCCTGTCATGAGATGCTTCTGGCTGCATAGTCCTCTACAATGGGTAGCACAGAATTTCAAGCAGCAGACTTCGGGAATTGGATTGATGCAGTTTTGGACATGTTAGATTCTAATCAATTGGAAGACTTTTTTATGTCCTTATGGGCTATCTGGTGTGAGCACAATAACTTTGTCTGGAAGGGAGATGACTGTAACCAATTTCCAATGTGTTTGAACCCAAAATGAGCATTTTGGCCTGACAAGGCGTGTCTTTGAGAAATTGAGCCAATATCAGTGGCTCAAGCTATATATTGTCGACAAATTCGAGATATATTATTTAGAGGCTAAATAAAGCCTACCTGCAGAATTATGGAAGATTATGCGAGCTGCAACAAAAGGAAATGATGGAAGCATGGAAATGAAAAGTCAACTTTAGCACAGTTTCTTACT
Organism: Rosa rugosa; assembly: GCF_958449725.1. Classification (NCBI taxonomy): domain Eukaryota; kingdom Viridiplantae; phylum Streptophyta; class Magnoliopsida; order Rosales; family Rosaceae; genus Rosa; species Rosa rugosa. Next base: position 38,432,063 of record NC_084820.1, read on the forward strand.
TCGACTAGGAGAAACCGAGCTAAACAAGGAAGGAGGGGCGGCAGACTAACCAAATGAAATCCAAATGAGCTAAAACTTTACAGATTCATTCTAGAAATCCCAAGAATAATTTCTTATGAATGGTGCAAGAGCTAGTTTGGAGTGGAAAACCTTCATTTCCTTGGTTCAGTTTTCTGAAAGACAAAAGTGGAAAACCGGACGAATCACATGGAATTAAGCTCTGAGATTTTACCAGAATGATCTACACTCATGGTGGATCATTTCATATCAATAAGTCGAATGCCCATTCTGAGTTCTTGATGGAGATATAATTGAAGGAATAAAGGAGCAGAAAGTGACTCAAAATCACTCCAAAACTCATCATTTTCAATAAGTGCCCCACTATCTCACTTAGTGCTCCACTATCTTCATTTAGTGGTCCACTATCTCCAATTAGTGCTCCACTATCTCACTTAGTGCTCCACTATCTCCAATTAGTGCTCCACTATCATTTGTTTAAGGCCAACCATTTTGGCATGGTAGCCTATAAATAGAGGTTACAATGAAACAACACAACACACAATCCATCAACAACAATTTCTAAGATTATCTAAGCCTCTCTAGAGCAACCTCTTTCATTCTCTTACCGGTAGTCACACTCCAGTCCTAGTCTTCTCAAGAGCCGACTGTCAGTGCCACCAAACCCTCCAGCCAAGCTAAAGTCACGCTTTAGCAAGTTCTCCTCACTTCCCAGTGGTTCTCGCTCTGCTCGATCTACGACATCGAGTATCGATTGTGATTTTGAAGAAGCTTAGTAAAAAGTCCTCGCCACGAGGCACAAAGAATCCCATGACGAGGTTGGTGCTCTCCTCGTCCACAATCGCTTGAAAGAAGTCAGGTCAAGGGACACCCCCGACGACCGCACCCGAACGGTGCTGGCACGCCCGCGCAAGAAAAGAGACTGTTGACCAGCTACAACGAAACTGGAGCCAAACATTTTGGCACGCCCAGTGGGACTACACCAGAGTCTTTTTGTGTTCACCGTCATTGGGATGCCAGAGGAAAATCTTTACCAAAAGAAATTCCTGAAGTCGTGCCTGTTTTTCTTAAGAAGAAGAAGTAAAAATTCCTAAACTTCTCAAAGCGCAAGGCCTCCAGTTACAAGCCGCATAAAACTGATGGTGACGCTGCTACTGCAGATGACGAGGCGATGATAGAAGGCTATGTGCCCATTCCCATTCCAGAGAATGCAAGCATAGAAGAGCGGCTTGATGTCCTTCAAAAGAATTCTACCGCATACCATGAGAATATGAGAAAAGCCCTCACGGAGGACCATCGACGGCTTGATGAGTTCACGATTTTGATCAAGAGGCTTGAGCTGGGGGCACAACAAACACAAGGTGAATTGGAACGTCAAGAACCTGCTCGCGAAGAGGTCATTTCTGAGATAACTTGCCTATAGGTGGCAATCAACCTAAGGGTCTCACTGGTGAGTCACAGCCTTACACAGAGGCCGTGCATGGAAAAGGTCATCAACAAGATTGTTCTTCTGACAATACAATTGTCTCTGAACAAATATCTGATTTCTCCACTGATCAAGCCAAATATGTGGCTACTGATCAGATGCATGGGGGGCAAGATATGGCCCATGATCATCCTTTTGATCAACAGAAGCAAGTTCATGATCAATTTAATTGTGACTTTGCGGCTGGACGTCATCATGATCATGAAGAGGACCAATCAAAACATGGCCCACTTAATTATCAATTTAGCCTTGGCCATGCTTCTGGACGTCATGGTGGAGTTAACCAACTAAGCCATGGCCAACTTAATTATCAATTAAGTTGTGGTCTTGGAAAGCCAATCTGTGGCTTTATTAATCAATTCAATTTCAAATTCTTCATCAGTGTTTCAGGGCCAAGCAGTGGCTTTGATATACATGGAGGATACATTTGCAACCCACCTTGCAAGAATGGCCAGAAAAATTATTTTAGTGGCCAATTTGTCATTCGTGATTGTAAATTTGAGTATCATCAATACAAGTTGACCACAATCACTTGAAAGAAGTCAGGTCAAGGGACACCCCCGACGACCGCACCCGAACGGTGCTGGCACGCCCGCGCAAGAAAAGAGACTGTTGACCAGCTGCAACAAAACAGGAGCCAAACACAATGTTCTAAAAAACGGCCTAGGCGGTAAGGAATCTATCAGATTTTGGCCTAGGCGTTGCTCTTAGGCGCTGGGCTACTAGGCGGGCTAGGCGGGGACTAGGTGGGCTAGGCGGTGCCGCTTGGGCGGTGCTAGGAGGGGACTAGGCGGTTCTAGGCGGGGACTAAGCGGCCCTAAACCCTAATTTATTCTATATATTGACTATTTTTATATTTATAATTAATTTTTAAACTTTAAATTTTTTTATTTTTATTATTATAGGTCATAAAAATAATTTAAAAATTAAAAAAAATAAAAACCGCCTAGTCCCCGCCTAGGCCCCTGGGCGCTAGTCCTCGAGTCACCGCCTGACTAGCGCCTAGCATTTTTTAGAACCTTGCCCATTTCACATGGTTTTGTGGGCATGGAAGCTGCTTGAAGACTACAGAGCTGTGCATCCTACTCCCATGAAGCATACAATACGGCCTAAGGCAAGGTGGTCCTGTCCACCTAGTGGTCGACTCAAAATCAATGTCAACGGGGCGTTCCAGTGTGATGGTGTTAGAGGATGTATCGGTGCAGTGGCCAGAAATAAATCTGGGATAATGTGTGGCGGCACCTTCTCGGCATATTGAGCATGCACAATCTGCGCTCCAAGTTTAGCCAGAGGCTGTGAGGGCAGGGCTGCTTATAGCTATCCATCAGCAATGGCAAGAAGTTGAGCTCGAGGGTGATAGTGCGGTGGTTCTGGCGGCTCTGACCAGAGAAGATGATGACATGTCTGAGATTGGAGTTATCTTGGCTGATTGTAGGTACTATATGCAAGCCTTCAATATTATCTTACTTAGACATGTTTGTCGAGAAGTAAGCGATGTAGCACATAGGCTTGCACACCTTGCTAATACATCATTTTTGGATGAATTTTGGGTAGATGAAACGCCTGATATTATTCAGGATGTCCTTGTGGAAGTTGAATGTAATGTATTACGAGGTACAGACTCTATGTCCCCCTCGGTGTATTACCCAAATATAAATAATAATAATATAATAGGAAGGAGAATCACCACTCTAACCTAACGGGATGCATTACCTGTTTTTCAAAAAAGAATACAAATTGATAATGAGCCAATGATTTCACATTTATTTTCTCGTTGGTGACTCCCTACTTTCTTGAGGGATACACTGTACAAGTGTGAGAACATGAGCACAACGCTCAATAACACTTCAAGGCTTCAGGTCAAGCTATAAACTTTGAGAAATCTAATATTTTCTTTAGCCCTAACACTCTAGCAGATTAATGAGTTATCCAAGAAAATACTTTGGAATTGTTGTGTAGCCTTGGAGAAAAGAGGTAGTCAAAGAAAGAGGCATTAGGTTATGTGAAAAAGAGGGAGTCATTAGCTAAAGACCTGAGAATGCCTACTGGATTGCCCATAATAGGTATTCCCAGGTATTATGGGAACTCGCTGATTTGCTAAAGTGTTAGGGCTAAAGATAGTAGATCAACAGATCTCGGTAAATACTTGGGAATGCCTTCTAGTTGAAGACAATCAAAGAAAGAGGCATTAGGTTATGTGAAAGAGAGGATCTGAAAGAAAATACACAGCTGGAAAAATTGCAGTAACAAAGCCTATAAAGAAATATTAATAAAAGCAGTGGCTTTCGCAATCCTGAAAAGAAACTCTAGGTGATTGAAAAAATGTTCTCTGTACTACGAAAATACAATAATCAGACCAAGACATATGAGTCATATTAGGGGTCGTCATGGGTCGGGCTAAGGCTGGCCCTACCCTAAATTTTAGGACTTAGGATCCGGTTGGGCCGGGTCCAGTCAAAGTCAACAAAATTTAGGGCCAGGTAGGGTCGGGCCAGGGCTTAAATATGCTAACCATTACCCGCCCAAAAGGCCCGAGCCACTAAGGCCGAAAGGGCCGGGTCGGGCCAGCCTTTCGAATAGGGCCAAAGAGGGTCGAAATGGGCCAAAAATAACCTTATTTTGTTTAACAATAAGAAATACATTATTTTTTTTTTCTTTCTCAAAATGTGGCACAATGATAGGTAATACAAGACTCATTGGTTTTTGTTGATCATATATATATATATATTGGAATTAACTTATAACATTTATAAATATTAATTAAGGTGGTTATATTCAATTAACTATCTCTCTAAATCTCCCAAAATTAATTGTTGTTTAATAAAAGAAAAAAAAATTAAAGAAAATAAAGCTAAGGAAATCAATTACAAAGAAAGATATAAGTTATATGTTATAGAAAAAAGAGAAACATATTTAAAAAATAGAAAATTATTAGGGCTTAATTGGGCAGGCTTAAATGGCTGGGCCGGGCTTGGCCCTAACGGGCGCAAATGGGTCGGGCTTCATTTGCATGGCCCATACCCTACCCTATTTCAGAAAGGGTCGGGCCGACCCGCCCTAATGGAAGGGTCGGATTGGGCTTCGGCCCTACCGGCCAGACGGGCTTGGGGCGAGCTTAGGGCCGAAGGGCCAAATGATGACCCCTAAGTCATATAATACAAATTATAGTGATGAACATTGTAATTATAGATCTCTTTGGAGCTGCCGATTGTTTCTCCTACAAAGGGATAGTAAAAATGAATCAACTGGATGACTGGTCATGTACTTCTCCACATTTATTATATCCATAAACATTATAGCCAAATTGATTTTTGCCTTCATGAGATTCATTTGAGGACACAATGCACTTTGTGCCTAAATTGATAGAGTCAAAATTTTTAAGGCAACTAAAGCAATATCAATCGGTGTACTTTGATCGCCTGAAACCTTCATATAATTGAGCGGATTTCTCCTCACCCGAATTTCCCTTGAGGAAATTTCTCTTCATCCAGATTTTCCTTCAAGAGATCACTTCTCATCTATATTCGCCTTGAGGGGATTTCTCCTCACACAGATTCTCCTTGAAGTTTTTCAATTTCTTCTTCTTTTTCTCGGGGACTTCCAACATCCCTTCTTCTACCCCCCTTTCTTCATCATAGGGGAGACCAAATTAAGCCGAACTGTGGGGGTTCGTGCTCACTCCAAGCTTAGAGCTTGTTGAGATCTCCAAACTTAAAGTTTGTAGAGAATTTATGATCGACCACTTACGTCATTGTTTCGATCTAATCCAATATCTCTTGAAATCGAATTTCTTGGAAGCGACTACGCTCGGAAATTCCTAATTTCTTGGAAGCGATTACGCTCAGAAATTTTATATGTTTTCGTGGTAGCCTATTTCGCTCCGAAACTAACCCTAATTTCTTGTTCTCTTTCAGGATGAGTAACCTGAACAAATTGGACTTTGCTCCATTGGGAACAACTGGCTCTGGATATCACAGGTGGGTTCGTGATGTCCGCCAGCATCTCAAGGCTGATGGAATCCTGGATATGATTCTCGAGCCTAGCTAGGACGTGCTAACTGTTGAGCAAGCTCAAGCTTTGGAAGCAAATAGAGTAGCCTTAGAGGCAAATAAGGCGAAAGCCATCATCCTAATGACTCGTCATATGGATGATTTGCTCCAGTACGAGTGTATGAATGAAGAAGACCCCAGAAGGCTGTGGGTCTCACTCGAAGAAAGATTTGGCAACGTCCGTAACTCCCTGCTTCCTGACCTAGAAGTGAGATGGCATAGCCTCCGCTTCTGTGATTTCAAGTCAGTTCTTGACTACAACTCATAAGCACTTTGCATTAAATCTTTAATGGAATTCTATGGTAAAGAGATCACAGATGCGATGTTGATTGAGAAGACTCTCTCTACCTTCCCCGTCTCTGCATTGATGGTTACTAAGAACTATCGAATCAATGTTGTTGCAGGACGGATCACAAGGTTTCATGAGCTCATTGGAGCTATGAATGTCGCTGAAAAGCATGACAACATCCTTGTGAAGAACTATAATTCGAGATCCGTGGAAATAGAGGATATTCCGGAATCCAATTATAGTCGCGCCCCTAAGAGAAGGCGCCAAGAGCGAAACCCTGACCTTAGGGATACTTCTGGACGTTCTGGTCCATATAATCGCTCTACTTGGGAAGGTAACCGCCAATATAGGCGAACACGGAACCGAAGAGGTCAACGTGGAAAGAGAGAGGGAGGCAACGCCTCTGGCCATGTTGGTGGCGCCACCAACACTAAGAGCCATCTAAATGACGCTTTCAAAGCGCCTCAATCAATGGAGTTTGAGCAAAGAGATGTATGTTCTCGATGTGGAGTGTCTGATCATTGGGCACACATTTGTAGAGCTCGTGAAGAAATTGTCACCGCCTACAAAACATATTGTGAAGCAAGAAAAGCTCACTATGTGGAACAAGAAGATCAAGAAGATGATCTAGAGTGAAGGGTTCAAGACTACAAATCTGGCTGGGATCAATAGATCGCCAATTCTGTTTAAGTTTTTATTTTCCAAGAGATGTAGGCAATTGCCATATCATTTTAGTAGTAGATGCCAATGCTTTAGTCTTTCTTCAAAGTAGGCGTACTCAACGTAAATGTGATGTCTAGGAAGGTTTTGAGATTAGTGGTACTTAAGCGAGCCTTGCTCCACTGACATCTCTCTACTCACCTGGTCACATTTATTTTGGAATTACCGAAAGAAGTTAGACGACTACCATTGTTTTGCATTAGCTAGCATTTGGATTGGATTCTCCTAATGATTAAGAGACAATGATGTACTCCGTTGGCTTATGAATAAAATTTTGAGTTCTTTTCATTATGATTCCATTTTGATTCATGAGCATGTTACTTTGTGACTACGATGGCTGGGCCATCAAGGATTAATTCAAGGACATGGAATAGCCCAAGTTCCCCTTGCCAAATGGCACCTTGATTACTGTCACAGATACTCTCTACGCTCCTAGGGCAAATCGTACCTATGAATAGCCAACGGATTCCATGCAGAAAAGCATGTAGAGAACGGAAATGAGTTCCTTTGCAATACCTCTAATGATTGCGAACAAAGGCGCATCTTAGAGAAGTTTATGTGTCTCTCTAGTGGACTCTATGTCACTATTCGAGCTATTAATCCAATAAAAGTTATGAGAGAAGATCTCTTGAACTTAGACACAAATTGGCTTTGTCACGACAGGATAGGTCATCCTAGTCATGATATGATGATCCGTCTATTAAAGACTTCACCCGGATACCCATTCTTCAGAGTGAGAAGAAGCTAGAATCGAAAATTGATTCCAGGACTAAATAAGACAGTAGCCACCGCAGCATCTAGTGCTGCAGCTGTCTTGGGACGCCATAGGGCCGCCCAAGTCCCTCGTGATGACGCCATAAGTGGCGCCAACCATGGGCATGACGCCATGGTTGTTCCTCCCAGTGGCCATAACGTCATACATGCTATTTCCATGGCCCCAATGCCATGATGGGAGATGTAGTCACATATTTTGCTTCTAATAGCATTACAGACACTTAGGCCCGACCAAAATCCTCATTGGTTGATTCTAAAGGCCTGTCGCTCATTTTACAAAGCCTGTTCCTTAGGAAAATTAGGACTGAGACCGTCCTATGCAAAGGATATGACAATACTCATTATGTTCTTACATAGAATCCGTAGAGATTCTCAGGATTGATTCAACCAACTTGTGGATGTTTAAATATCTCATGATGTTGGTTGACATGCAAACACGCTGGTCACGTGTAATGCTGCTTATGAAACTGACAGGACCCGCCCCGAATTTCGCCCTGAAATCCGAGGTGGCCCTGCGGGGCCCACCTTAGAGATAACTCTACCGGGAACTGGTCAAGTCACCACTAAAGTGGACTACCCAAAACAGTAACCCACGATAGGTCAGAGCCAAACAAAGAAGTGCGGAAGCAATTCATCAACTATGCCTCGAACCATGTACGCCCGACCTCAACTAATAGCGCCTGCAAACTGGGCATTTGAAACCGAAGGGCCCAGGGAAAAGTACACGAAAAACGTTAGAGTGAGTGGACAAAAATAAACAATTTAAAAGAAAAAGGATTTCATACTTTCCCACACTTATTCCTTTTAAAAACACGATGCATGCAACATTTAAGAAAAACACATTTAGCTTTAAATCCAAGGATTTCAAAACGATAAACCGACTAGCCTCGCTAGTCAAAACATTCGAAAATCATGTATCGTAAACCGAAATCTCGTTTCTCAAGAAAATAAGACCAGCCCCGCTGGTTACGATAACATCGAAATCCAAAATTCTCGTGAAAACACACCAGCCCCGCTGGTTACGAAAATAATGGACTAGCCCCGCTAGTCAAGTCACGAAAAAGTATGGGGAAGAAGTTATCACCATACGAGAAGGGAGCCTCCCAGGCTCGGGTCGGAGTGTCCCACACTCTGGAGCATCCCATGCTCTGCTCTTACTCACCCACAAACACATAGTAAGCAGGGAGGAGTACTAATAGGCTAGCTAGCAATAAATATGACGACCCAGGTATGGCGGGTAAAAACCAATAAAATCCAATAAATCCTTAAGGCTTCCCCATGTCCCACGAATAAAGAAAACACGGGTACGATTCCCAACCGTACCCGGAAATTCTCGTAAAACGTCGTATAAATCAACAGCGTGTCCCACACGCTAAGAAAATAATTAGATCATCAACAAGGCATTCCCAATGCCAAAACCGAAAGTCGATAGATAAATAAGAAATAACTGCATCGAAATCCCATTTCGAAAAGCTTTCCAGAAATCTCAAAACAACGAATAGAAATATAATTAATTCCGGAAATCTCCTCGGAAAAATAATTCGTCCAAATTCAACATCAATTATAAATTCGAATCCGAGCATAACAAATTAATAATCAAAATTCACAACCGGTATAAATCATAATACTTCACAAAAATCATCATTGGAAACAAATCCACGAGATAAATCGTAATCAAATTCCAAAATCACTTCATATGCTCGGAAAATAATAGGTTAATTAAATAGAAAATACTTTAGTAAATAAATGCATGCATCACTTATTTAAAAACAAAAGTCCACTCACAGTACTATTGGCGATCACACAAACACGTTCCTTCATCTAGCCATAGCTCGCAACAACGTCCTGTACACAAGTACATTACCATAAACGACAATTCGAATAAATAATTACGAACCTAAACGAAACCCGAAAATCCCTATCTCCACTACTTCTCAAATTCAATCCAAATCTCTTCCACAACACCAATTCCTCAATCAACATATTCCACAACGAAAATGAGGAAAATCCGACGGTCGGATTTCCAACAATTCAATCACAAAACACCGAACTTCGAAAAATCACAAACAATTCCAAACTCCTCCAAAATTCACCCAACTTCACATACAAGCTCTACAATAGTCATACAATTTAATGAGCTAAAAACTGGAATTAAATCACTGCACAACACGCCTCCACGCGCCACCAACAGTGGCGGCGCGTGGGCCCCACGCGCCGGCGGCCACCACCTCCGATGGCCACCAAATTTGGACAGTAGCATCTACTCAACACACCCAACCATTCATTCAACTACAACAAGTTCCAATTTTACCTGAAAGAGCTCCAATTCGGCCGATGAACACAAGCCCAGAAATTTCTCAAGAACCCTAAAATTTCAATTCATCAATTCGACTTCTACACAACAAATCGTGACACAAGGCCATAGGGGAAATAATCAGTGATGAAAACCGAACCTTCGATGCCAATTTGGTGGCTGGAAACGGCCGGAATCGCCGGAAATCGATGAAAGTTCCGATCGGCTACAGTAGCCGTCCTCTTCTTCTCGTTGCTGCACCTTCCACAGTTCATATTAAGCTACGAAACGAACCCAGAAATGAAGAGAAGGAAGAGAGCTTTCCAACGACATCTTATACGTCAAAATCCGTCGCCGGATGGAGGAGTTATGGCCGGAAGAAGGTGACGAGGTCGGAGAGGAAGAGAGAATCGGGGAGAGAGAAAGGAGAAGGCTCGGTAAGTTTCCGAAAAAGGAAACTTACCACAGTAACTCGGCTATTTATAGAAACTTACCATATGAACAGTAACTTTAGTATTTCGCTTATAACTTTCGCATACGACCTCCGATTTTTACGTACCACATATGCACGCGCTCGGTTTAACGTCCCCTACAACTTTCATGAAGAACATTTTCTCAAATTTTGACCCGAACAAAAAGTCAACTTTTAGGGCCACTAAAAGTGCTGAAATGACAATAAAAATGAAAGTAAAGGTCGTTTACCGTCCAAATGACTAGTAAACGGGTAAATTCAGGTTCGGGACGTTACAGAAACACTCCTAGCACACATCATATGACAACGAGCTCACTCCCCGAATCATCCTATTCAGTCAATTGGATTTGACTATGCTAGTGAGTTTACATCGAAGACTTTCGATGGTTATTGCATTTGGGACTGATGTTGGACATCATATTCCCATGAGCACACCCAAATGGTCTCCCGGAAACAACTACGATGGTAGTCCGGACATTGGTAATGCGCACCAACCTCCTTATATCAGCTTGGGGTGATGTCATATCGCATGCAGCTATGCTAATTAGTCTACGACCCACAGCCACTCAATCTACATCTGCGTTACAGCTAGTGACTGGGTACAAGTATCGTACTTACGCATCTTTGGGTGTGCCACTTATGTGCCAATAGCGATGCCACAGCGCTCTATAATGGGTCCTTACAGACGAATGAGCAACTCAGTTGGATTTGAGACTCCAACAATCGTCCGCCACTTAATGCCCTTGCATGGCGATCTCCTTACCGCTAGACTTGCGGATGTCACTTTGATGAGACAGTCTTCCCGTCGTTAGGGGGAGATAAGAACACAGATGTTCAGCAGGAACGACAGGAATTGTCTTGGCCTGTCCCCACTATGTCCCATCTCGATCCCTACTAAAGTGACGAGATCACACAAATATGCTGCAAACATGCCTGCAAGGATGGACGTCCCTACGAGAGGACGTAGCGCCACCCTACACAGAGGTAGGCATGGCGCCAATGCCAAAGAGAGTGGCACTCTGGCGTTATAGGCCATGGCCCCAGCTAGGATGCGTGGGAGGCCCGTGGGTTCGAAGGATACTTTGGCACATTCCAATCCTTTGATCATCAAGACTCAAAATCCGTCTCATGAGTATCTTCCGGGTTAGGGTTATTGTTGGGGGACGCCTCAACGTCAAAACCTATTCCTGAAAATATAGAGCTCTATGAAACTTACACTAGTGTACATGAGACGTGGGATAGAAACTCCATCATAATGATGATGTAGTTGCGCATGCGCATGAGTTTGTTGAGTCAGATGATATCGAACCATGCTCCGTTGATGAATGAATGCCAACGTAGAGAGATTTGGCCTAAATGGAAAGATGTGATCCATGTTAAGTTGAGTTCTCTAACGAAGAGGAAGGTTTTTGAGCCAGTGATGCTAACACCTCCTAACATAAAACCTATTGTCTAATGGGTCTTCGTTAGAAAGCGTGATGAGAAAAAGAGATGGCAACCTCGCCTTATGGCGCAAGGCTTCTCACAAAACGCCCTGGAATCGACTACGATGAGACATATTCTCTCGTAATAGATGTCATTGCACTCCACTACCCTGTCAGTTTGGTAGTTTCCGAATAACTGATCATGCAGCTTATAAATGTGGTCACTACGTATCTCTATAGGGATCTAGATACGGAATATACATGAAGGTTCATGGTGAACTTCATCTACCCAAGTCAAGTGGCTCTAGACCACGGAGCGCGTTTACAATAAGATTGAAACGCTCACTAAAGTGACTACTTGATTGGGAAGGGATATGCCCGTGCGTTTCCATAACAAGTTTTGGATTCTATCGCAGTTCATGTTGGACATGACCTTCATTAGAAGCCCTTAAAGAGTTAAGGGAAACCGCTGAACACTTGAAATCTGAGTTTGAGATGAAGGATTTTGGGAGAACACGATTATGTCTTGGTTTGGAACTTGAGCATCGTGTTCATAGATGCTTAGGCATTTTGACAAGGTCAAGCCTTCAAGCACCCCCATGATCGTTCGTAGTCTTGATCCTGAAAAGGATCCTCTTCGTCTGAAGGATGATGATGAAAATGTGCTACAGGCAGAAGTGCCTTACATAAGTACAATAGGCGCATTATTGTATTTAGCTCAATGCACAAGACCGAACATCTCATTTGCAGTGAACTTGTTAGCTAAGGTATAGCTCTGAGCCAACGGGACGCCATTATATTAGTGTAAAAGATATCTTTCAGTACTTGAGATGTACGATTGATATAGGCTTGTTCTATCCCTACAGAAAGATGATGGATTCGGACCCATCACATACCAGAAACGCCGTCAACGCTGGCCTGCGTTCTCTATCCCCACCCCAAAACGACATAAGTGTTTTGGAAGGTTTTGCTGATATTGGGTATCTCTCTGACCCACACAAAGGTCATTCCCAATCTGGTTAAGTGTTCACCATGGGAAAAGACCGTGATATCTTGGAGGTCTACAGAATAGACCCTAGTCGCTATATCTTCGAACAATGCAGAGATCATTGCTCTTCACGAAGTAGTTCGTGAATGTATATGGATTGGATCCATAATTACGCATGTTCGAACAATTGTCGTTTGAAGTCTACCACAGATGAGCCTACAAGCATTTAGGATAATGCTGCTTGTTTTGAACAAATGAGGCAAGGTTGCATAATGGTGAGGTCCAACCGCTACTTGCATCTTGTAGCCCTATGTTCAAGCTACGCTACGGTATCCGGAAGTCGCAAATCCGTCGCCGGGAAGCCACTTTTCCTGCCTCGCCAAGCTGGCCTCACAACTAAGCTTTTTAGACTAGAAATGGTGGTTACTTGTCCCACATCGAAAACCATGTAAAGGAGATGGCTTCCTTCACCTATAAAAGGAATGCCTCCTCCCACTTAAACACCATTCCATTACAACCGACTTCATTACACTCATGTAATCCACTTGGGCCGCAAGGCCCAAACACACATAGTTAAACATTCAACTGGACGTAGTTTCCCGCTGAGGCAGGAAATGAACCACTATACTTCTTGTGTCGTTCTCTCTCTCTCTCTCTCTCTCTCTCTCTCTCTCTCTCTCTCTCTCTCTCTCTCTCTCTCTCTTTAAAGCTAACTAGAGACCCCTCGGTCACTAACGTTAACATTGGCGCCGTCTGTGGGAAGCCAACACAAAGGCTTCGTCACGTACCTTGAACTTTTGGTCCGCTAGCATGTCCGGCGGCGACATCTTCCGCCAGCATGTCCAGCGGCGACATTTTCCGCTAGCGGGTCCAGCGGCGACATTTTCCGCTAGCGGGTCCAGCGGCGACATTTTCCGCTAGCGAGTCCGCGATGACATTCCTCCAGTGAGGCCAGCATGTCCCGCGGCGACGTCTTCCGCTAAGCGAGTCCGGCGGCGACATCTTCCGCCAGCATGTCCCGCGGCGACATTCTTTCGCTAAGCTAGTCCGGCGGCGACATCTTCCGCCAGCATGTCCAGTGGCGACATTTTTCGCTAAGCGAGTCCGGCGGCGACATCTTCCGCCAGCGTGTCCGTGGCGACATATTCCTCCAGCGAGGCTAGCATGTCCAGCGGCGACATTTTCCGCTAAGTGTGTCCGGCGGCGACATTTTCCGCTAGTGTGTCCGCGGTGACATATTCCTCCAGCGAGGCTAGCGAGTCCAACGGCGACATTTTTTTCGCTAAGCGAGTCTGGCGGCGACATCTTCCGCCAGCATGTCCGGCGGTGACATTTTCCGCTAAGCGAGTCCGGCGGCGACATCTTCCGCCAGCGTGTCCGCGACGACATATTCCTCCAGCGAGGCTAGCGAGTCCAGCGGCGACATTTTCCGCTAAGCGAGTCCGGCGGTGACATCTTCCGCCAGCGTGTCCGCGGCGGCATTTTCCGCTAGCGGGTCCAGCGGCGACATGTGCCGATAGCAAGTCCGGCGGCGACATATTCCTCTGCTAGCGAGGCTGGAACAACTCCAACATAATTTGGGTACTTAATCAATTCCAACTCCAACTCGCTCCAAATTGGCATAAGATAAGTAACTATATCTTCCTTTACGCTCTTTCAATTTGAGCCAGTGCCATGCCAATGCCAATGCCATGCTTTTACTACTTCTATGCATGCCAACAATATATCACACTTGATATGCTTTTACATGCTTCCATAAACTTTTAAGCATGCCTACAACATTTGGTAGATTTGGCAACACCTTCTAGGTCTCACATGCTAGATATGCCATGCTTCGTATACCGATCTCAAACGATCTCTAAGCAAGTTTACAATAATACAATGTTATTAGCATCCACATTACAAGTACATGCTATACACATATGCCATGCTTCTATTTTTAATTGCAACTCAATTAAATAAACATGGGACACTCGAACAAAATATTATTACTTGCTCTATGTGTTTATCATTTTTCATAGACCAACCACCAAGCGGTAAGGCAACGCCTCATAATGACAATGACCGCTACGCGGAATTGCAGTCAAGTTTCTCCTCTGAGAAATAGCAAAGGGACTAGTTAACACAGCCCACGGCAGCCATTGATCCGGCAGTTAACCCCGACGCTTGGGTACCAAAGATTGGGCTCGCTACCCAACACCCTTTGTTCCGCGCAGCTCCCCTCATCAAACAATTTTCCGACCATCTGAAGGTCTATAGCCAGGAGTGGGGGACTCCTCGCAGGGCCTGGCAGGGGCCCACCCGAAAGGGCAAAAGCGTTCGCTCCAACCAATTCTAGATGGACGACGCACTCGCACTAAATATGCTTGATATACGGCACAAAGCTACGCTTTGGTATCAACCCGCAAGAACACCCTCCTTGACTGGGGACTTCGGGGACTTGTACATACAGCCCAACATAATTAGCAACGGTCACGCTCATGACTTAGGGCATCACCTCGAGCTACCCGTTAATGCGCCGCCGAGCTTTTCGCGCTCGTGCCTCAGTGGCACTGCCGCGCTTTCACGCTCTCGCCTCAGAGGCAACCGACGAGCTTTCGCACCGCCGAGCTTTCACGCTTGTGCCTCAGCGGCCCCGTCAACCTTTTCGCGCCGTGCCTCAGCGGCACCGTCGAACTTTTCGCGCTCGTTCCTCAGCGGCACCGCCTACTTTCGCCCTCGTGCATTCCCGGCACCGCCGAGCTTCCCGCTCATGCCTTCGCGGCACCCTTGAGCTTCCGCTCACGCCTTCCCGGCACCCACGAGCCTCCGCTCATGCCTCCCCGGTAACCCTTGAGCCTCCGCTCATGCCTCCCCGGCAACTCACGAGCTTACCGCTCATGCCTTTGCGGCACCCCGAGCTCACCGCTCACGCCTTCCGGGCACCCACGAGCCTCCGCTCACGAGCTTACCGCTCATGCCTTCTCGGCACCCTTGAGCTTCCGCTCACGCCTTCCCGGCACCACGAGCTTCCGCTCACGAGCTTACCGCTCACGCCTTCCCGGCACCCACGAGCCTCCGCTCACGAGCTTACCGCTCATGCCTTCTCGGCACCCTTGAGCTTCCGCTCACGCCTTCCCGGCACCACGAGCTTCCGCTCACGAGCTTACCGCTCATGCCTTCGCGGCACCCTTGAGCTTCCGCTCACGAGCTCACCGCTCATGCCTTCCCGGCACCCCGAGCTTCCGCTCACGAGCTCACCGTTCATGCCTTCCCGGCACCCCGAGCTTCCGCTCATGCCTTCCCGGCAACCCTGAGCTTCCCGCTCATGCCTTCCCGGCAACCCCTGAGCTTCCCGCTCATGCCTTCCCGGCAACCCCCGAGCTTCCACTCATGCCTTCCCGGCACCCCGAGCTTCTGCTCATGCCTTCCCGGCAACCCTCGAGCTTCCCGCTCATGCCTTCCCGGCAACCCCTGAGCTTCCCGCTCATGCCTTCCCGGCAACCCCTGAGCTTCCCGCTCATGCCTTCCCGGCAACCCCCGAGCTTCCGCTCATGCCTTCCCGGCAACCCTCGAGCTTCCCGCTCATGCCTTCCCGTCAACCCACGAGCTTCCCGCTCATGCCTTCCCGGCACCCCGAGCTTCCGCTCTTGCCTTCCCGGCAACCCTTGAGCTTCCCGCTCATGCCTTCCCGGCAACCCCTGAGCTTCCCGCTCATGCCTTCCCGGCAACCCCTGAGCTTCCCGATCATGCCTTCCCGGCAACCCCTGAGCTTCCCGCTCATGCCTTCCCGGCCCCTGAGCTTCCGCTCATGCCTTCCCGGCAACCCTGAGTTTCCCGCTCACGAGCTTTCCGCTCATGCCTTCAAGGCAATCCTCGAGCTTTACTTTACGTTCATGTCTACTCGACACACCACACGTTAATGGAACATTGAATTTTTCTACCATTTGTCGTTTACCGACCGCGACAAATCAAATTCTTTTCGCGTTCCATTAATACGATCGAAAACCAAACAGACACAACCGTACGCACGGTCATCGTTCATGAGTTACAAATGCATACCTGCGCGGCACTCATGCAACTTACATCTCACGAGCGTAACCCCGTCAAACTCGACCTCGCTCGTCTCCTTGCGCGCGTAACACATTTATCATATGCAATCCATATGCTCACACGACCATGTATCACGCAGCTCATACATTCGTATATGCCAACGCATATCAATGCAACTCACATTTGTTGCCCAATGCAACGAGCATTCTACATATGCCTGTTTTTTGCCTTTGTTGTGCAGGTTAATGAGTCCCATCTTGCTTACGGAGTTCGGGGACTTGTAGGGGCTCTGTGCCGCCCGGTTACTTATGCTTGATGACTTCATGATTATAACTCCCCAACCAAGAAGCTTCTCTTACTTGGGGACTTCGGGGACTTGTACATACCTCCAACAATATGGAGTATTTACTACATCACCAAGCATAAGTAACACCCTCTTTGGGACACCCACAAGCCATGGTGAGGTCCAACCGCTACTTGCATCTTGTAGCCCTATGTTCAAGCTACGCTACGGTATCCGGAAGTCGCAAATCTGTCGCCGGGAAGCCACTTTTCCGGCCTCGCCAAGTTGCCCTCACAACTAAGCTTTTTAGACTAGAAATGGTGGTTACTTGTCCCACATCGAAAACCATGTAAAGGAGATGGCTTCCTTCACCTATAAAAGGAATGCCTCCTCCCACTTAAACACCATTCCATTACAACCGACTCCATTACACTCATGTAATCCACTTGGGCCGCAAGGCCCAAACACACATAGTTAAACATTCAAGTGGACGTAGTTTCCCGCTAAGGCAGGAAATGAACCACTATACTTCTTGTGTCGTTCTCTCTCTCTCTCTCTCTCTCTCTCTCTCTCTCTCTCTCTCTCTCTCTCTCTCTTTAAAGCTAACTAGAGACCCCTCGATCACTAACGTTAACACTCTCTGACCCACATAAAGGTCATTCCCAATCTGGTTAAGTGTTCACCATGGGAAAAGACCGTGATATCTTGGAGGTCTACAGAATAGACCCTAGTCGCTATATCTTCGAACAATGCAGAGATCATTGCTCTTCACGAAGTAGTTCGTGAATGTATATGGATTGGATCCATAATTACGCATGTTCGAACAATTGTCGTTTGAAGTCTACCACAGATGAGCCTACAAGCATTTAGGATAATGCTGCTTGTTTTGAACAAATGAGGCAAGGTTGCATCAAAAGCGACAACACCAAGCATAATCAGCAACAACAGTCTCTCCTCAAGATCAAAGTGAACTATGTTCGATCTGGGGACAATGTGGCAGGCTTGCTCACTAAGTCATTGCCTAAATTCCACTTTCGAGAGACATGTTGGTAGCATCGTTTGCTGAAGTTACCCGAACTCCCATGACCGTAGTCATCAGGGGGAGATGCAGACATCAGGGGGAGATGTCTACTTGTATGGTCTCGAAACGTGAAGGGTGTGTTGTGCTCTTTTTCCCCTTCGACCTAGGTTATTTTTGTCCCACTGGGTTTTTGTTACTCGGCAAGGTTTTTAATGAGGCAACGAAAGAAGCATCACGTTTGGGCGACACAAGGGGGAGTGTTCAAGGAAATCCCGATTATGTGTCTGGCCCAAACTCTAGGTTACTTGACCTAGTGGTAATAGGGTTAAATTAGAAGGATCTAGATTTCTATTCAATGTACGATTACTTTCCTTGTATGATTGAGATTCTATGCATTGTAATCCTCTATATAAAGAGGCCCCTATTATCAATGAGAATACACAGAAAATTCCTCCCAATTTCAGTTTCTCTACAACACTATCGAAGATTTTGCAGATATTTTAATCCTTGATGCTAGGCTTGTTCAGCTTTCTACCTTAATGAACGTATTATTCAGACACAAAAAAAAAAAAAAAAAAAAAAAAAAAGAGAAGAGGGAGAGGGAGAGAGAGAGAGATTTACATTGATGTGATATATTATAGGGTTTTTGACCATTTATCCTAATTTTAGGGACCTTTTTCCCCCTTACACCACCTACTTATTTTTTTTTTCTCATTTACCCGTAAAGACTCTAATAAAGTCTTCCCTAATACCCAATTAAGTTTTTTTTTTTTTTTGAGACTATTTTGCTCTCATATCTTTGTTACAGAGAGAAAGAGTGTGTGGAAGAGAGAGAAGCTATAGTAAGGAGGAGTTGCGGTTTTGTAGAAGAAATCTGAAATAGAAGCAAAGTGATGGATCTATGTGTCTCAACGCCAAATGAAACTATCAGAGTTCAGAAGAAAAAGGTCGACAGAGCCGGCAAAGGCTGATGCTGGGGGAGGAAGAGTAAGAAGGTAGCTACCGCTGTTTAAAACCAGCACGTCCGCCCCACTTCACCTTCCTCATCCATTTACAATTTACAGTCCCTATTTAAAATTAGAGAGAAAAACAAAAGAGAAAAAGAGAGAGAGAATCTAAGCCAGAAATCCATTTACAATTTACAATCACCTTTCTCTCTGTTGGTCTCGTTCTTCTTGTGTCTCGAAAAACTAGAACCTCGCCGGAGAATCTGAGCAATCCAATCAGAGAAAGCAGAGACTGAAAAATCTTAACCGTGAACAATGGTACCGGCACCGACGACGACGACCTCGATCTCTGAACCCTGACGCATATAATGGGACTCACCGATTCAAGTAAAGACCAACTCCGGTGAGATTCGTCGACCGAGGCATCATTGCCGTCGTCGCTGATCTCGATGTCGGTTTCGAGGAAGTCGTGGTCGTCGATACGAAGCTCGAGGAGCCCTGATTCCTTGTCGACTTAGTCCGATCCAACCTCTCCAACTCAGTCCGTTCCACATCCAGCTGCTCCCTTTCAGAGAGAGAGAGAGAGAGAGAGAGAGAGAGAGAGAGCTGCATCGACCCTAGAGAGAGATGAGAGAGTGTGGCATGTACCTAATTTCTTAATTAGGTCGAGGGCAAAGTTGTCATTTTTCTTTAAACTGGGTAGGTGGGAATAAAAATCTGTTGGCGGAGTAAGTAAGATAATTTTAACTCATTTTGATACTTTTAGTCAAGGACCCTATATTCTACGACCCGTTGGTGTACACACATTGACCATATGATTTGTCATGCCTTCAATTATCATGTTAACCACACTCGAGTAAGGCGGTATATCCGTATATGCTGATAATCAAGGTAGTTCCTTGCAATGATTGTAATGGTGACCGAATTTACCATATTACTTTATTTAAGATTTTAAAGAATAAAATAAAATAAAAACAAATTGTTTAATAATTTTTTAATCTTTAATGCTGCGACCAGACCCAGAAAATACAATACTGCAAAAAGAGCATGAGCTATCTTATTAAGGATAAACCTCAATTAGAGACCTTAAAGCCAAATTTGCATATTTCAAGTTGGTAGTTACATGCATGTCAGCAACAACATGTGGGAGATCAAATACAGTACACTCCATGTGTGGGAATGCATCAGAAAATAGTTCTGGCCATGGTACCCTACCACCCCTAATAAGTGGTGGAGTTAGAAATTAATCTATCAAATTCGAAAAAAATATATCAAATATTTTTTTTTTTAAATCTCAGTTAGGACACTTGAAAGTTAAAAAAAAAAAAAAATTAAAACTTAAAATATATCAAATTTGAAAAAAAAAAATTATATAGAATAAGACAATGGAAAGATCAATTATTTAAAAAAAAAAATCTACATATTTTATTAATTAAATTTATAGTTTTTTAGACAATTTTTTATTGATGGTAATAGAATTTATCTTTCAATTTTAAAATTATAAGAAAGAATAGTGTTAATGTTAAAAAAAGAAAGAAATTAAAAAAAAAAATAGTTTTGAACTTGAGGCCTGTAGAACATAAATTGATAAAAGCAAGCCGCTACTACTATACAAATTGGTTTTCAGTTATATTAAAAATACTAAATTATTTATACATTTATCCCGTCCAAAAATAAAAGATAAAAACAAAAAAATTTCAGTGAGACACGTGACCCCAAGTGTCCCAATATGACTCCGCCATTGTCCTACATCAATCAATGATTCCACTCCCTCAAAAAACTCCCTACACGTATCAATCACAATTCTTAAATTAATTGGGTGTCATTAGTCATTACATTATTGAAAACATGGATTGAATTTGACTCGTTGTTTCAATAATCCTAAAATATCATCCCGTGCGCCATGTATAATGGCGTAGGGTAGTCATTTTGTAAGCAACTTCCCAAATATTGCCATGGCTCAGTCACAATAAAGCTTAGAGCAGCTAAAGCCTAAAGGGTGTCACCGTTAAGGAGCTGTCTTTAAGCAAGAGCGTTATGAAGCACTTATTAGCACATAGCATTTTTTTTTTCTTTTTTTCTGTGGAGGTGGAACAAATATATTAAAGGAACAAAGAAAGGAGAAACTTTTTTCTTGTTAGCACACAGCCTTCTTCCTCATCAATTTTTTTTGGGTACAAAAGAAGCCAAAGGGAGATTATTGGAAAGAGAAACTTCAAAGTTCAAACTGTGGTCTTGGGTGCACTGATAAATGCTGATTGGTTTCACTCAGCTTTCGTCTACCAACAAGCCGGAGTGGACCAATATTTGCACGAGGCGACAGAGAAAAAGAGTGCTTTTTTTTTTAGATGGATTGAAAGAGCAGACTTAGGATGGCGATGGTTTTGGATTATAACTAGGTTACCTAGTTGAACTAGCTAAATTGTTCTAATATTTATACAGAGAAATAAATGATTAGTTCATAATAGAAGGGATAGACCGTGGTTTAGTACTACGTAGTGTTAGTAACAAAAAAAAAAAACCCCCTCAATGATTCGATCATATGTCAGTTTTTAATTGAACTACAGCAAATCAATTGTGGATCGATCATGATGTTTATAACGTGGAGGGGTAATATTAGAATATGTTAATGGTATCATGTCAATCCTAATTTTGTCCCCAGTGCACATTGAAATTGATGCATAATTTGGTAGGGATCTAGTAATGGGATTCGTGTATATCATTGTGACAGAAGAAATAATTGAAAGGATACGAGTTCACCCGTTGAGCTTGACCGGTCAAGACTATTCACTGCTTTTTTGCCTTGTATTTCCACTATTGAGCTTGACCAGTCAGATATTGTTCACAAAATATCACGACTAGTCAAGTTTTTAGTCGAGTTCTTGACTAAAAACTTGACTAGTCGTGACATTTTGTTAAAAGTATCTGACTGGTCAAGCTCAATAGTGGAAATACAAGGCAAAAAAGCAGTGAATAGTCTTGACCGGTCAAGCTCAACGGGTGGACTTGCTCTAAATGCTTTTGAAGGACTCAAGTGGTTAAGATCTAGGATTGAAATATCTACGATATTTTCTATATATTTTTTTATAGGGGCCGTGACCACTTACCCAATTTTAGACTAAACATTGCCCACTTAATCCAGCAAGAGTTTTTTAACCTCATTTACCCAATCTAACAATGTTTGACAAAATTTCCCTCATTCCCCTCATTCTATCTCTCTCACTCGACTCCCTGTTTGGCTCCAATTTTGCTGCAGCTGGTCAACAGTCTCTTTTCTGGGCGAGCGTGCTAGCACCGTTCGGGTGCGGTTGTCGGGGGTGTCCCTTGACCTGACTTCTATCAAGCGATTGTAGACGAGGAGAGCACCAACCTCGTCGTGGGATTCTTTGTGCCTCGTGGTGAGGACTTTGCTGAAGTTTCTTCTTGTTCACAAGTCGATACTCAATATTGCAGATTGAGCAGAGCGAAATCACCGGGAAGTATTGAGATCTTGCTAAAGCGTGACTTTAGCTTGGCTGGGTTGCTAGGGCGTTACCCTTGCTTGGTTGGTTCTGTAACCGTTGTGGTCGCGGCACTACCGTCGGCTCCCGAGGAGACTAGGACCGAAGCACGTTGACAGAGGGTTTGGTGGCACTGAAAGTCGGTTTCTGAGAAGACTAGGACTAGGAGTGAGATCACCGGTAAGAGAAAGAGAAGGAGAGGAGTTGCTCTTAGAGAGGTTTGCTCTAGAGAGAACTTAGATCATCTTAGAGATGTTGTTGTTGAATGTGAATGTGTCTTGGTGTCGGTGTTTGGTCGTGGTACTACAATCGGCTCTCGAGGAGACTAGGACCGAAGTACGTTGACAGAGGGTTTAGTGGCACTGAAAGTCGGCTTCTGAGAAGACTAGGACTAGGAGTGTGATCACCGCTAAGAGAAAGAGAAGGAGAGGAGTTGCTCTTAGAGAGTTGCTCTAGAGAGAACTTAGATCATCTTAGAGATGTTTTGATGTTGTGAATGTGTTTGTGTTGTGTGTCGGTGTTTGGTCGTGGTACTACAATCGGCTCTCGAGGAGACTAGGACCGAAGTACGTTGACAGAGGGTTTAGTGGCACTGAAAGTCGGCTTCTGAGAAGACTAGGACTAGGAGTGTGATCACCGGTAAGAGAAAGAGAAGGAGAGGAGTTGCTCTTAGAGAGGTTTGCTCTAGAGAGAACTTAGATCATCTTAGAGATGTTTTGATGTTGTATGTGAATGGGTGTGTTTTTAGAATGAGAGGAGAAGGTGTTTATATAGGGAAGAAAAAGAAGAGTGAAATGATGTGTGGAAGAAAA
The DNA here is from genome assembly GCF_958449725.1 of Rosa rugosa. Taxonomy (NCBI): domain Eukaryota; kingdom Viridiplantae; phylum Streptophyta; class Magnoliopsida; order Rosales; family Rosaceae; genus Rosa; species Rosa rugosa. The sequence goes on from NC_084820.1 coordinate 38,455,171, forward strand.
ATAATGAAAGTGGAGTATGAAAGTGATTTGTAAAATATGGAAAAGATAGAGAAATGATGAAATGAAAGCAAGGCATGAAGGTGCAAAAATATGGAAGTGATGATGATCTATTAAAGAGATTGTTGTAGAAAAATATATCCAAGGAAAAAAAGAAAAGCATCTAGCTTTCTTCATGTGGGTAGAAAACATGAACATGTGAATATTGAGCTGGTTTTAGGTCAGTTTCTGCCCCTTTATTCCTTCAATTATTTCTCCAACAAGCCTTCAGAATGAGCCTTCGACTTCTTCATAAAAAATGTTCCACTATGAGTGTAGATCATCCTGACAAATTTCAGAGCTTTATTCCATGCGGTTGGGCTGGAAATGCTGCTGGACCTCTTACAGGTCCAGTTTTCCAGTTTTGCTTCTGTAGAAAATTGGACTGATTGTTTAAAGGCCTTCCACTCAAATCTAGCTCTGACACTCTTCATAAGAAATGATCCTTGGGCTTTCTAAAATTAATCTGGAAAGTTTTACCTCATTTAGATTTCATTTGGTTAGTCTGCCGCCCCTCCTTCCTTGTTTAGCTTGGTTTCTCCTAGCCGAAGTAGGAAAATGTGCTAAAGTTAACTTTTCATGCTTCCATGCTTCCATAGTAGGCTTTATTTAGCCTCTAAATATATATTTCGAGCTTGTTGACAATATGTAGCTTGAGCCACTGACATTGGCTCAATTTCTCCAAGACGTGCCTTGTTAGGCCAAAATGTTCATTTTGAGTCCAAACACTCCCCCCAGCCTCTCACCTCCCAGACTCTCTCTCTCTCTCTCTCGTCCTCCTCCTATCAGACTCTCTCTCTCTCCGCCATACCCATACACCAGATTTGACCCAGACTCCATCAGCTCATCTGACTCCGGCCCTCTCGACGCCGACAGGGACAAGGACGACGACTCCAGCCCGACCAGCGATCTCAGTGGCCTCAACGACGACTCCAGCCCACCGGCGAAGACTCCACCTGATCATCTCCTAGCATCGGCGACGACTTCACCTGCAAACCGCCGCCAGAGACGACCTCGATCTCACATGTACAAGTTGACCTCGACCGCCCAGACGCAGACGACTCCCTCTCCGGCGTTCAACCACCGACCCGAGCCCGGCGATTGCATCCCAGCAGCAGCGAATCATCTGCCATTCGACTCAGACCAGACCCGCCATCGACAACAACTGCTCAGATAGACCGACTGTGTTTCGTTCACAGGATTCGGATCGGGTCGTGGCTGCGTCGTCTTCTTCAGCCACCGGTGGTTCCTCTTCTTCTCCGATCTGTGGTTCCTCTTCTTCCGATATGGCTTGGATAGTTGTTGTGTCGGATTCGGTTCGGAATGCGTTTTCTTCTCCGATATGGCTTGGTGTTGGGCTGATGTCATCAAGATAGTTTCTGGGCTGTTTTTTTTTTTTTTTTGGTAAATTTGGCAGAAGGATATAAGGAAAGAAGAAAGAATAATGGAAAAAAAGAGTAGTTATACATGTCTATTGCGAGGCAATAATATGCATATAAATTGATCAATTGTGACCGTAGTGTATTCATTTGGTTTTGAGAGTTTATGCAATTCACTGGAGGGCAATAATATGATTAATGGAGACAATAATATGATTATTGGGAGGCAATAATATGATTATTGGGAGGCAATAATATGATTATTGGGAGGCAATAATATGGTTACTGGGGGGCAATAATATGATCAATTGTGCCTGTAGTGTATTCATTTTAGTTTTGGTAGTTTATACAATTCACTGGTTGGAAATAATATGATTATTGGAGGCAACAATATGATTTTTGGGAGGCAATAATATGAGTATTGGGGGGCAATAATAACATTACTGGGGGGCAATAATATGGTTACTGGGTATTATTAGGGGGCAATAAATTCAGACACCGAAATCCCGACACCAGTCCGGTAGCCGGATTCCGGTCACCGGAGACGGCGGCCGGCCACTGGTCACCGAAGTCCGGCAATGTGGAGGATGACTTCTCCCTCTAAGTGAGAAAGAAGGAGAGGGCAAAAAAGTCCCAAAAATAAATAAAAAGAATAAAAAAAGAATTAATTGGGTAAAGGGGAAATAATCCCTTAGAGTGTTTTGGGTAAATGGGGTTTTTAAACTCTTCGTTGTGCAAGTGGGCAATTGTTAAGCTGAAATTGGGTAAATGATCATTTCCCCTTTTTTATATATCTTTTTTTTACGGGTCGATATATCTTAAGGGGTTAATATCTTATCTACCGTTTCCTCTGAAATTTCTCTGACATCGTCAAATATTCCCGATGTATTAGATATTTGGGATATATCCTCAATATATAAGTGAAGAAATATCTGTAAAATCTTATGAAAAAAAAAACTCAGTAATTCTCTAAATGCAAATCTATGTGAAGAGGATCCTCAAGGGAAATTTGGGTGAGGAGAAAACCCCTCAAAGTGAATCCAGATGAGGAGAAATACCCTCATGGCGTAATTTTGATTTCTCTTGCACAGAGAGGCCAGGTTATCCTCCTGGTCGAAAGAACAATGCTTAACCTAAGGGTTGAAACCTAAAAAACTCAAGTTGGAGGCACCTTAACATAGAAAGAAGAGGAACTTCAAGTCTTGGTGCAACTTCTCCTGGGGAGGTGGAGAACAAGAACACCAGTAAGGACGAGCTGGTGGTTAGCACTCTTGAAAAAGCTTTAAAGTAGGTTTTTTTTCCATTGCATTAATAAATTAGGAAGCCTTTTAATTGCATTCTAAGACTTCTCTAGTAATGTCTGCAGACTTTATTATTTGGAGCTTAATCTCATAGTTACATTATGTTTGTTTAATCTAGGGCTCTGCTTTACACTTTTCATTTGTGATTCATTTCTGTTGTAGCCCAATTCTTCAGGTGAGTCACTTGTTGTAATGTTTCCTACTATTACATCTAATGAACTGACTGTTAAAACCAAAATCATGCTCACAATCATATGCACACAAGCTCGATATCAACCATATAAAGATCAAGGCTTACTTTCAGCTATCACTGGCATGGATTCCATCTCTGCAGCCTTGCAAACACGATCACTTGAATATGACCTTCAATTACTTACCAACCTTGCTTCTCAATGGACAGAACTAATGCAAATCAACGTGGTGGTAACATGGACCAATTCACCTATATATATGGGATCACTAGACCTCAGAAGCCTTCCATCAAAGCAGTTCTTGAGGAACTAGGTCTCCTAGTTAGATTTTTAATGTAACACTTCATTGTAGTGTTTCTTGTAAACGAAGAATTGGATTACTAACCTTAATGAATTGATACACTTATTCATTAAGCTACTAGTATTGATTTGGAGTTTGTGTCCATGTTAAACTGGATTTGACATTAAGCTAATTATCAATTTACTTTATGTTAATGTGTGACAAGTCCATATTCGATTCTAACACTGACACCCCATTTGCTCAAAAAAAATTCACATAAAATAAAGTAGAATAAATCATTGATATATTTTATGTTACTATCTTGTCAGCTAATGGCATTTCTTATGTATCCAATCAAAGATAATTTCTATTGACACCTCCAAATTTGCTCATTTGACCTCCATTTCATTTGAATGATTGAATTATATATATATATACAGTCCGTCTCAGGTGCGGACGTCCATACCGAGCGGACGGTACGGATTTCCTGTTTTCGACCACTTTCCGGCCACATTTTTACATCTTAACCATTCAGTTTTTAGGTCCTAGTGTATAGATCACCTCAGCAAAATTTCAGCCAATTTGGTGATCGTTAAGGCATCCAAAACTGCAATTTACCATTATAAATACGAACGGTTCCGGTTCGACAGATTCGGTCCGTTCGTGTAAAATGCAGTTTTGGATGCCTTAACGATCACCAAATTGGCTGAAATTTTGTAGAGGTGATCTATACACTAGGACCTAAAAACTGAACGGTTAAGATGTAAAAATGTGGCCGGAAAGTGGTCGAAAACAGGAAATCTGTACCGAAAATTCGGTACGGACGTCCGCACCTGAGAATAATTATATATATATATATATATATATATATTCTCTTGTAAAATGACAATTATAGACAATAAACTATAATCAACTGGCAGTATTTACTTTACAAACCTCTTAACCTAGTTGTAACGATACATTGGTACTATCCTTTCTCAAATGGTGAATGAGGTGAAATCAAATCTTTTCTCAAATTGGATTTGATGTTGATGCGATTCATCAATTGGTCTTTCGGTTGGAAGGCAAGGTTGATTTTCTCAAAAGCAAACAGGATGTGACAAACTTATGTCTATGGTACCTATGCCATGTAGCTGAAGGCTCCAAAGATTGAGTAGAAAGTAGAACAATCCATGATGTCTCTGCTAAGCTAACAAAGCATTTAACAATGACATCTGAGGACAAATCACTCAAAATATTTTCATCATTGTTTTTTGTGTTTTGTGTTCAACATAATGTTTGCTTCTATTCACCTAGTGACATTATTAATTACAACTTCCAGGAACAGTGGCGGAACCTGAAACTTCTTATTGGGGGGGGGGGGGAGAGGCAATAGAAGTTTATGAAACCTCACCGGAATTCTCCAAAGAGGTTGTGGGAGATCTCATATGGAGCCGGAGAGGTTTATTGCTTCCCTGTATAAACTTGTATTGCCCCCCAATAGAGATCTATTGCCCCCCCCCAATAGAACTATCGGTCGCTAGAATGGGAACTAATCTCTATAAAATTAGACAAATAAAACTTTAATTAAGGGAAAAAACGAGGAGATTACATCAATTCAAAACATTTATTGCCTCATAATAGACGTCTATTGCCCCCTAATAGACATTTAACAAACCAATATTGCCCCCCAATAGACATTCAAAATATTTTTTTTTCTTTTTTCTTTCCTTCTGGGCCTCCTACCCCTACTTTACCAAAAAAAAAAAACAGATTTTATAAAGAAAACTAGACCAAATTAGATGATGGAATTCTTTTCAAAGCGGTGGATGCATAAATTGCTTTGCCAAGCAATCAAGACAATTGGCCACTACTTAGAACTCCCAAGACTATTTCCAGTGTCGTTTTACACCCTTCATGATGTGATTATCAATCAAAAAGCAAGTGCATGCTACAATGGATGGCAGCTAGCTCCCATGGCAAGTCATAATCTCATTCACCAATAGAGAAGTAGTGGCAAATGAAATTACCAATTACTAATGAACTCTCAAGAATTTAACCAATTACCAATGAAAAAGTAGAAATAGAAAGAGCTGAACCAAACCAAACCAAAGCAAGCAAGAACCAACACAGAAAGCAAACCTGTAAAAAAAAAAAAGTAATTTAACAGCCAAAATCTCAATTTCACATCCACAACCAAATTCCAAATCACCATCCCCAAAAAATCCACACATGTGTAACAAACCACCTAAACTGATAAGCAGCCACAACGACAAACCCCACCGGCACTCTGGGAGAGGCTGCCGAGACCTATCATCCCCGTCTGCCGTTTTATCAATCGAGCTCTCATTGATCCTCTCCTTCAGCAACCAGATCACCTCAGGCATCAATTCCACCACCAAAGCATCACCAGATTTCTCGATGTAATCGGAATAATCTTATGAGATTCTAGAAACACTCGGTCAGCGGCGGCCGCGAGGTGAGCTTCGCTGATGTTAGATTAAGGTTTCGAGGAAGGAGAGGCTCCAGTAAGGCTTTCAAGGAGACGTTACTGCTCTGTGACGGTGGGTACCGACAGTTGTCCCTCTGAGACTCCGGTCTCCGACGTGCTGTGGCGTCGCCGGAGCTTTAGGACTCTGAACGACTCGCTCCGGTGAGGATGGGAATTCGAGGAACCGGACGTGGTGTTTGCAGAGAGAGAAGAGAGAGAGTGATCAAAGAGAGAGAGATATATATATATATATATATATATATATATATATATATATATATATATATATATATAGATATATATATCTATATATATATATATGAAATTGGAGAGAGATGAGAGAAAGGAGAGAGAGCGTGATCTGGAAAAGGAGAGAGATTAAGGGAATAAACAATTTGGTTAAAGGTAAAATTGTTATTTTGCTTGAAATTGGGTAAGTGGGAATAAAAATTTGTTGTTGGGGTAAGTGAGACAATTTTAGCTGATTTTAGTGCTTTGGGTCAAGGACCCTTATTTATTTGAGAACAAAAAGAATATGATAGTCATAAAATTTGCGTAATCATTGCTGAAAATAGATATACATGAATATAAAAAAGTGAGCAGTTGGTGCAGCTGCTCTCAAACCTTAATTAATGAAACTGCAGAATATAAGGGGAGGACATAGAGCCTAGATTACAATAAGCATCAAGAGAACATCATGAAATAATACTAGGTTTTTCCACAAAATCTATGTATTCTAACATGCACCAACTAACAAAAAGTGCTTGACTGGCTACTCCATTTGTTGTAACAAAGCGGTGATATAATGGAAAAATAACTCTATCATGAAGAAACATCATTAGTTAATTACAAATAGCACAGCTTTCCTACTATGTTGCTGCACGGAAATAGATCCGGCAACACTATGTTTCATCTTGCCACCAGAAGGTTGCATCCATTTGATCAAATAAATGGCTCGCTGCCTAGCTAGGCTAGACAAGGCACACTGAGTGTGCAATCAAGGAAAGAGCCCACCTCGCCCTACCAAATAGTGGCAGGGACTTATTAGCGCCATAAAGCCACGTTTAACTAAAATTAAAATGCAATAATCAAAACAGAAAAATAAAATTGGACCAACGCCAAAGCCCAGGCTCAAATACCACTAGGCCCAAGTCCAAGTTGAAAACGGCAGAGGCCGTGGCACCACCATCTCTCCTGTAAGGCCCTAGTTGTCCCAACACCTGACAACATTTCCGTCATCATCACTTGCTTTGCGCCAAGCAAGGAGCTCCATCCCCGGATAGGATCCTAGCATCCCAAACTAGATCGGAGCTTTCTAATCAAATCTGAGCACCACAGATTCCAACATTGCCACACTCCAACTAAGATGACCCGTCCACTAGGAAAGGAATCTGCCCCACTCACCATCCTTTAGAGTGTGTTTGGATGAGGGGAAAAATGATGGAATTTAATTGAAAGTGAGGATTTCATAATTCCTAAAAACCAATTCCATCGTTTGGCATTATCAGATTGGAAATTTTAAATTTCTCTGTGGAAAAAAACGAAGGAATTCGTTATTTAAATTCCTCACTTCAATTTCCACCAAAATATGTGTCATTTACGAATTCCTTTGCAGTATTCAATTTTTATTTCCAAAACAAGACTTTTTTCTATTTTATCTTTTTATTTGTTTTAAACTTTCTTAATTTATTACACATTTCAAATCCTAAATAGATGCAACCAAACAATAGAAATTGTAATTAATGGAGATCTCAGACACTAGATGAGAACATATTTACAATTGAGAGGGGAATCTAGTATATGCGCGTGCAGTGCGTTCCCTTGAGAATGAAAAATGAATTGGGATTGTTCATCTTTTAGGTATTCAAAAAAAAAAAAAGATTGACCCAATAACATTTTAATGATCAATATGCAAAAAAAAATCGGACGGGACATTAGAGGTGTATCACAAGATTATATCAAATAGCATAAGCCTACAATTTGGGGTTTGAACTTATTTTTTCATTTCTTCACGATGTGTATATAGTCTATTTACTCTATCAATGAGCTATACTTTGGGCAGTTTAAAACTTGATGATGAAGTCTTTGACACCAGAAAAAAAATATGTACTTGTAGCTTCTACGAGTATGGTAATTTCCAATCACGGGGTTCACTTGGCCAGTTTGGTTTCCAAAATGCACCTCTCAGTCTCTCCACCATGAGATTTTGTGAAGTTGTGATTTTGTTTATGCTTGAATTTAAATGTTCATGTAATTTAACTGCATATGGTCTGATTAATTAAAATTTATCTGAGAATTTTACACTAGTAATAGAGAAAACCAGCCCCCAAAGTTGAGGATGATCGAGTACATATATTTTATTATTGAAAAGTCAATTGTTTTTTAGAAAATTGTTCTATGCACCGATAATGCAAGTGAACGAGCACATTCAGCAGATCTCAGCCGTTGATATTTATAGGTAATTTTTTTTTAATAACAAAAAAATAAATTGATGTTATCTAACCGTCTAACAAGCACGTCGATACATTGAATACTCTCTCTTTCTTTTATTTACTTTTTATTATTTTTTTATCGGTTTGTTGTTAGTGTAAACAATTGAAAAAGTGTGGCGAACCCTATATATTAGACGTGCTCGAGTTATGCTTCATTCAGATCCTGAGTACAAAAGAAAGCAGATTGTGTACATACATTTTCAATGAAATTATGAAAATCACGCATTTCACGAAGGCAGAGCATGAGATATCTCATCGAAATAAAAAAGTACGTGTAAAGGATATCCTCAAATCTTACAAAGATTTGCATCAAGAATTAAAAATTACACCAATGATATGGGGTTTAATTAGCATTGCATGATTACATTGCCCTCAATATCATAAGAAACATGAGAAACATAATTTATATCAATATGCAACATGTGATCCTGAGTCCTGACAAGGATGCTTACGTTTCTTCTGTTCTACAATTATTTCAGATGATACCCCACAATCAATTTTTTACTTCTTACATGACGCAATTCTGCCTCCTCCCACTTGGGCAGGGCAATGGACAGGATGAGATTTCAATATCATCCATTTCTTGAAGACTATTCCCCACCTCAGTTCCATACACCAATTTCCAATAACAAAATATCGCTAAGTTTAATTGTATGTTCCAAATTTAAGCATGTATAGCTTCAGAGAGGATCAGACGAAGACGTCTGCAGTGCAATAAAAGTGCGGTTGTTCACCCTCTCATTTTGATTAGGCGCCAACATGGACTATGGATGTCTACACTTTTACTACACTGCGGACGTCATCTTCTGAACGGGCATGTATATAGCTTAAACAAAAATGCATTGTTTATAAATTTCTATAGCTTAACCAATTAGCACCATCAGCAGGGCCACCAAGTGATTAAGCGTGTATGTTCCAGCAATATAGTCCTAGAAAAATAGAAACAATCCAAAACTCACTCATTGCTTTACATAACTCTATAAAAGTATTGAATGTATTCATCTGTTGTCATATACAACAAAAACAACATAATTAAATAGCACCACAAAAGAAAGCAGCAGGATTGTCATTGTTCTTTTTAATTCTAGGCAAAAAATCATAAATAGTCACTGAGTTATAACTCATTCGACACTTAACACACTGTATTTTCAACAATATCACTTAACTCACTCACTTTTACATCCGTCTTTCACTTAACTCACTGCCGTTAATTCTACCGTTAGAAACTATTAAAATTGAGGGTATATTTGTCAAAACGCTTCAAATACTTTTTTAACTTAATTTCAATTTTTTTTTAATTTCTGAAATTTCTAATAAATTTTTTTTTATTTTAATTTAAATTTAATTTGAAAATTAATATTTGTCAATTTTTTTCAATTTTTTTTAAGTTGAAATGCATTTTTTTAGTGTTTAGACAAATATACCCTCAATTTTAATGGTAGAATTAACGACAGTGAGTTAAATAAAAGACGGATGTAAAAGTGAGTGAGTTAAGTGTATTGTTGAAAATACAGTGAGTTAAGTGTCGAATGGGTCCTACCTGAGTGACCATTTGTGATATTTTTCCTTAATTCTAAGAGAGGATTTCATTTTTATAGAGTTAAGGGTAATTTGGGATTTTAATTTCTAGGATTAAGGGTAATTTCCATTAATGTATTGAAATTGGTCCAAAAATAATCCCCAAAAAAAAAAAAAATTAAACTGGCTACTTCATGATATTATATAGTGCACTATAATGAGCACTCTGAAGTCTATATATAATAATAAAAAAAAAGTCTATATATAGTGCTCATTACATGTGTTCTGATATACAACACAAAGAGTTGATCAATATGGAAAGGCTAAACAGCTTTAGACACCTTAACCAAAAATGGTCAAATGGAGAGCATTCCAACGAGCTACTTCATGCTCAAGCCCACATCTGGAACCACATCTTCAGCTTCATAAACTCCATGTCCCTCAAATCTGCAATTCAACTAGGTATACCAGATATCATCAACAAACATGGCTACCCCATGACTCTTTCTGAGCTCACATCTGCACTACCAATCCACCCAACCAAATCCCACAGCGTCTACCGCCTCATGCGAATATTGGTGCACTCTGGCTTCTTTGCTAAGAAAAAGCTGAGTAAAACTGATGAGGAAGGTTATACCCTTACTGATGCTTCCCAGCTCCTTCTGAAGGATCATCCCTTAAGCCTAACGCCCTTCTTAACTGCCATGCTCGATCCTGTTTTGACCAAACCATGGAATTACTTGAGCACTTGGTTCCAAAATGATGACCCTACGCCATTTGACACAGCACATGGGATGACATTTTGGGATTACGGGAACCATCAGCCAAGTATTGCCCATTTCTTCAACGATGCCATGGCTAGCGATGCTCGGTTGGTCACCAGCGTGATCATCGATGATTGCAAAGGAGTGTTTGAGGGATTAGAGTCATTGGTTGATGTTGGAGGTGGTACAGGAACTGTGGCAAAGGCCATTGCTGATGCATTCCCACATATTGAATGCACTGTACTTGATCTCCCACATGTGGTGGCTGACCTGCAAGGAAGTAAGAACTTGAAATATACTGGAGGTGACATGTTTGAGGCAGTTCCTCCTGCCGATACAGTTTTACTCAAGGTAATTAAATTTCAGATATAATTTTATCCTAAAAAAGTTTGGATATTATGTATATTTCTTCTATATGCTATTCTACTTGCGATTAAAATGCATTATTTTAGGCAACTATTTAAAACACAAAGTAACAGTCACTCCTATATCTAATTCACTGACCAATATAAAACTCTGGACCAAGACCAAAGCACTTCTAATGCTTATCGTTATTTTATGTCACGAGCAGTGGATATTGCATGACTGGAACGATGAAGAATGTGTCAAAATACTCAAGCGATCTAGAGAGGCAATTACAAGCAAGGACAAGAAAGGCAAGGTGATTATCATAGATATGATGATGGAGAACCAGAAAGGCGATGAGGAATCAATTGAAACGCAGCTGTTCTTCGACATGCTGATGATGGCCCTCGTCACAGGAAAAGAAAGGAATGAGAAAGAATGGGCTAAGCTCTTCACTGATGCTGGTTTCAGTGACTATAAGATAACTCCCATTTTGGGTTTAAGGTCTCTTATTGAGGTTTATCCTTGATAATTATAATGACAGCCTGTAAACAGCAAAGCCAAATGTTACTTGGCGCTACTTCAAAAAATAATAATGTGGTACTGCTCTCCTTCTCTATCAATAAATAAAAGGTTTTATTGCTTATTAATCAGGAATTCCCTAATTTGCTTTGGAAGCTCATGCTTCAAACCAATGGTTGGTATTTCTCATTTTTTAAGTTCCAGTCCAGTTGCATTGGCTTTTTGGATTTTTCTTTTCCTTTCACGAAATTGTATGTTCGGATATGCTTTGTTCAGAATAACCTCTACTAAAAACTGAAAAATTCACTGACAAGAAATATATTTTCAACTACTATGATCTTCTCAAGTAAAGCAGTGGAAAGTGAAAGAAAAGAATCTTCCAAAGTTCTTTTTTTTGGTCTGCAGAACCTTAAAAAAAATTAATACCTGTATATTCTTTTATAAAAAATAAAATTGAATTTGGTTTATGTTAGAATCCCCTCCATTATAACAAAAAAAAAAAAGAGTAACGGAATGGTTAAACCATCAAGTAGCAAGCCTGCAATGTATCTATGCTTAGGCTGAGCTGAAAATTGGACACACACTTGGATTTTGGAGCATATATCAGATGGACCGGACCTAATGAAAGAATTCATAAATGCTAAACACCGATGCAATGAGATACATGGAAAAAGGGGAATGATTTTGCCGTCCATTGATTTTGCTACGAAAATTGTCCCTAATGTCTTGGCACTTTGATTATTATTACAAAACATTCCCATTCTGATAGGCAAATCGAGCAATCGATAGGACTTGGTTCCATTTGGTTTTGTTTTTTTGGGCAGGAACCAGATCGAACCTGGAAACTTGGTTCAACCCCAATCTAGGGAAATGATTTTGTAGTGTAGTCCTTTAACTTGAACATGATTTACTCTAAACGCAAGCGCACGTGTCGAAGCCAAGTAAGGAAAATATTAAGTCCGGAATTTATCGTACTTTGGGGATTAGTGGCTAACCCACAATTTTTGGCAATGCTCGGCTTTGGTAAGAGTCATTAAGAAAACAAAACAAAAATAAAAATAAAATAAATAAAAATATTAATCTAAGGCACTAAGCCTAAGCAATACTTGACTTTGGTGAGACAAAACTAAGAGCCTAGTTGTGGTTATTTATAATGAGTCGAAATTCATTCAATTTCATGATTTGATTTAATAATTAACAAAAAGCAAATAAAATAAAATGCGACAACTAAAATTGTAAATAAATAAATATAAAAAATGAAAAGATGATATAAATGGGAATGTTAGATTGTTAGGGTGCTTGGATGGTTCCTTTACCCAAATTTTATGTGTTTGAAGCAATCCAATGTAAATGCATGGCGGTTCAAAGCTCAAGGCATAATGACCATATATTGTCAATTACGGTATTAATGTGTCATTTCAAGGGTCAAACTAACTCAACTAGGGAGAGATATAGCCGGTTCAAGGATCACTAAATCAATCTAGTTGGCGTAAAAATCAGGAATTGGACTACTAAGCAATCCACCAGCGCAATTACGATACAAGCGTAAATCACCATTCTCATAACCCGACGAATACAAAATTGAGGGTTTCTAGCATAGGAATTAGAGGGGGTCAAGCCTCTAACTCCCTCCCAAACATGCTCAAAATACACATCCTAGAGTTGAATAGGCTTCTAGATATGGATTTCAACCTAACAATAATTGATATAAGCATCTAACATATAAAATTGCATCATTACATTAAATTGAACATCTTTTACACAAGATTTAAGCTAAGGGCACACAACCCTAGCCTCCAACAACTAACTACTGACAAAAACACATCATTTACATTAACAATTTCATTAAAATGGAAGAGGAAAAAGTATAAAAAAGAGGAGAACAACCAAGACAAGTTATGAAGTACTAGAAAATATACATAACAAGTCTTGGAATTATAATTTCTCCTTTGTACGTACCAAGCTTGAATGTTGAAGATGTTATGGCCTTTTGGTGATTTCTACTTGATTACTCCTTAGATTTTGAAGATGTGATGAGAATTTATGAGGGGAAAATGAAAAAAAAAAAGAATGAAAGAAAGAAGAAAAAAAAGATAAAAGAAAAAAATGAAAAAGGAGTGAGCAGCCCTTTTGGGCTATCCCCTCTTGGTTGCGGTGCTGTGATAAAAGGAGGGTGATAGATGGGTCGTTGACTCGTGGTTGGAATCGAAGAAAGAGAAGCGAGATATCAATGATTGAGTGCGTGGTGGGTGACTTTGTGAGAAAGAGATGTGGGGATGTGGTCTGGCATGTAGAAATAAAGAGAAGATAAAAAGAAATGATAGACCAAGGACTAAGATATCGAAGATCAAGGAAATATCGATACTCAATATTGCAGATTGAGCAGAGCGAAATCACCGGGAAGTATTGAGATCTTGCTAAAGCGTGACTTTAGCTTGGCTTGGTTGCTAGGGCGTTACCCTTGCTTGGCTGGTTCTGTAACCGTTGTGGTCGCGGCACTACCGTCGGCTCCCGAGGAGACTAGGACCGAAGCGCGTTGACAGAGGGTTTGGTGGCACTGAAAGTCGGCTTCTGAGAAGACTAGGACTAGGAGTGTGATCACCGGTAAGAGAAAGAGAAGGAGAGGAGTTGCTCTAGAGAGAACTTAGATCATCTTAGAGATGTTTTGATGTTGTGTTGTGAATGTGTCTTTGTTTGGTCGTGGTACTACAATCGGCTCCTGAGGAGACTAGGACCGAAGTACGTTGACAGAGGGTTTGGTGGCACTAATAGTCGGCTCTTGAGGACACTAGGACTTAGAGTGTGATCACCGATAAGAGAAAGAGAAGGAGAGGAGTTGCTCTAGAGAGAACTTAGATCATCTTAGAGATGTTGTTGTTGAATGTGTATGTGTGTTTGTGAATGAGAGGAGAAGGTGTTTATATAGGGAAGAAAAAGAAAAGTGAAATGATGAGTGGAAGAAAAATAATGAAAGTAGATCTAAGTTCACTCGTAAAATATGGAAAAGATAGAGAAAAGATGAAATGAAAGCAAAGCATGAAGGTGCAGCAACATGGAAGTGGTGATGATCTATTAAAGAGATTGTAGAAGAAAAATATATCCAAGGAAAAAGAGAAAAGCATCTAGCTTTCTTCATGTGGGTAGGAAACATGAACATGTGAATATTGAGCTGGTTTTAGGTCAGTTTCTGCCCCTTTATTCCTTCAATTATTTCTCCAACAAGACTTCAGAATGAGCTTTCGACTTCTTCATAAAAAATGTTCCACTATGAGTGTAGATCATCCTGAAAAAGTTTCAGAGCTTTATTCCATGAGTTTGGGCTGGAAATGCTGCTGGACCTCTTACAGGTCCAGTTTTCCAGTTTTGCTTCTGTAGAAAATTGGACTGATTGTTTGAAGGCCTTTCACTCAAAAAAATCTCTGGCACTCTTCATAAGAAATGATTCTTGGGCTGTCTAGAATGGATCTGCAGAGTTTCAGCTCATTTAGATTTCATTTGGTTAGTCTGCCGCCCCTACTTCCTTGTTTAGCTCGGTTTCTCCTAGCCGAAGTAGGAAAATGTGCTAAAGTTGACTTTTCATGTTTCCATGCTTCCATGCTTTCATAGTAGGCTTTATTTAGCCTCTAAATATATATTTCGAACTTGTCGACAATATATAGCTTGAGCCACTGATATTGGCTCAATTTCTCCAAGACACGCCTTGTCAGGCCAAAATGCTTATTTTGGGTCCAAACACACATAAACAACTCAAACGCTATAACTAGTCTTTTGTGAGTCGAACTCACAACCTCCCACCTACGAAGGGGAGACTATGCCACTAGACCAAATGATACTAGGCTTTATTTGATCAATTATATACTCTATTTAAAAAAAAAATGAAGCAAATTTTATTAAGTAACAAATTAGGATATATTGAGTCACAAACATTCATTGAAATTTAATTTAGTGAATATTTATAATCTTGATACTTCACTAATTTTCATACATAACATTGGTAGTTTATTCAGATTCAAAGTATTTAAAATAATAAATCTAATTATTTCAAATAAAACAATTTTATTTTTTTGGAATCAAGCCCACAGGGCGAAATAGTATATTTATCACAAGCCAGAATATGCCGTTACATACCATTCCGCTGTCATTTAAGGACATAGACAGACAAGAAGGCAGTGGTAGTACCCACAGTGGTATGTAGAAATAGACCCACTCATTATACATTTCAGATTGTAGAGATAGTGGAGATCCTCCATTTGTATTACGCCGGAGGCGCTAGAGATCTAGGTTCCTAATACAAGGAATTTATTGAATTTAGACAAAACTAAAAACATAGGGTTGGGCCAAGGGCCTAAACCCTAGCCCAATTGAGAAGCTACTGGACTAGGATAAAACCCCAGCCCATAAACTCAAAGCCCAAATAGGATATCCATCAAGCAAAGGTCCACCCAAGGCCCAATAAAAAAAGATGAGATTTATGAAGAAAGTGTTATATATAAAAGATATTCAATTAATAACCGAATCCTCCTCCAGCAGGAAAAAGTCTTGTCCTTGCAAGACCAAGGTTTGAACCTCTGTAAGGTTGGCTTTGCTCCTTTTCCTGAATTTTGAATTTAATTTGGCAAATTGGGTCAATTTGCGTTGTTGGCCCACGAGACGAAAATAAAGAGATTTCCACAATAAAAGTGTTTAAAAGAGCTCCTCATTCCTGACCTGACAAATTCGTCTACATAACCAGGGCTAGCTCAGTGTTAGATAAAATGGATATTGCATGACTAAATAGATCTTTGAAAGAACCTTATTTCCAACTACCATTTCTTTTGGGCATAACCATAACGCATGAATTATGGTTATTCTCCGAAGCCAGTCGACACCTTTGATACATTGGGGAGGAGTGCAGATGCCTTTTATGTAACACAGCTGCACATGGCAATATATCATGCATGACTCTTCAGATAAATGTTCTTGCTACTGGCGGTACTTTCAGTCTCTAAATAAGCTTCCAAACCAGGTCAACTTGAGAAATTGAGCTACCACTTCTATCAACAAACCTTTCTCTAAAATCTTGTGCAACTCGATGACCACTTTTTATTGTATAGAGACCTTGCTAATTGGTATAATCCCAACAAAGTTTGTTCAGCACCGGGATTAAAGGCAAAGGAATTGAAAAAATAGTTGCTGCTTCAGTATGCCAAAGGAGTGAAGGATGAGATCAAAGTTCCAAGTTCCGTCCGCCATAATCAAATCAGAAACCAAAGAGCTAAGCAGTAAATTAGGAGGAGATTATATGCGAAATGAATACGGAATTAGTTCCCAAGCATCACTATAGATTGAGATTGAACGACCATCCCCCACCCTCCATCTAAGACCCTTCATAATCAATTCTCTACCCCAAAGTAAAGACTTCCAGATCAGTGAATCAGAGCTCCCAACAGGGGCAGACATAATGAAAGATTGTGGAAAATACCTACCTTTATAAACTTGCGAAACCAAAGAGTCTGGATTGGAAGTCTCCAACATTGCTCGGCCAATAGAGCTTGATTGAAATCAACCAAATTCTGAAACCCCAATCCTCCTTTATTCCGACATAACATAGACCAACGAAGCCAATTAACACCCCGCAATTTTCTTTTTCGCCCTTTACGATGAAATTGACAAAATAAGTCTTTTTTGTTGAAAACTTTCATTTACTCCAACTGTGCGTCATTTTGTTCCAAAATTCACATCTCCACTTATTCTCTACAAATAAATAAAAATATATTGATTACCAAATTAGCTTATTTATAGTATTTAAAATGCAATTACACGCATAGAATCATTCTTTGATTTGTCATACTTTCTCTATCATTCTATTAGTTGAATTCCAAAATTGCGCTTAGTGCCTTAGGAGTTGGGATTTCATTGTAATAAGAGCAAGTCCACCCGTTGAGGTTGGTTGGTCAATACTATTCACTTCTTTTTGCCTTTTATTTCCACCATCTAGGTTGGCTGGTCAGATACTATTCACAAAAGGTCACTCTGGGTCAATTTCTTGACCTACCAACTGACATTTGATGACCTTTTGTGAACAGTATCTGACCAGCCAACCTAGATGGTGGAAATGAAAGGCAAAAAGCAGTGAATAGTATTGACCTGCCAACCTCAACGGGTGGACTTGCTCTAAGGGACGGGATAAGATCTAGGGCTGGCAAGTCGGACCTAAAAACCAAACAAATGATTGAACTGGTCTGGTTTGATTTCATTTCTTCAAAATAGTTTTCAGGCAATTATCAAATCAAATCGATTGCGGTTCAGTTTTTCATTGATAGCTGGTTTACCAACATATCAAATAAATAATTTATTCAAAATAAAATCCAATTTGGGATGCATAGGTGACTTGATACACATTTACGCAAGCGTACATATCATTGTCAAGATAGGAAAATATTATGCCCAAAGTTATCGTACCACGGAGATTAGTGGCTAACCCACAATCCTTGGGTAATCAGGAATAAAGACACTTAGCAAACAAATAAAAAGAAAGAAAAAAAAAATAAAAAAAAAATGCTACTCTAAGGCAACAAGCCTTAGCAATGCTCGGTTTTGGCTTGCTTCGAAGCCTAATCAAAGCTACGAGCCTAGTGATGACTATTTACAATGAAGTAGAAAGTGTCACTGAAAATGTAATTTGCATTTCTAATAACTAAAGTGCAAGAATTTAAATGGAGACTTTCACTAACAACTAAACTAAATAAAGAAAGCAAAGTAAGAAATGATAATATAAGTATGAGATTGGTAGTTAGGGATGATTCCTAACCCTAATTCAATATTTCTCTAGATGCTAATTTAATTGACATGCAATTTACTAAAAATGGTAGAGGCCGTACCCAAGGCTGTCGCTTAATGTTTATGTGACAACTTGAAATTTCTTGCTAAAAACCAATTAGGCGACGGCTTCTATCAGTTGTCGGTTAACATTTATGTGACAACTTTAATTTTCTTGCAAAAGACTAATTAGGTGACGACTTCTACAGGTTGTCGCTTAATGTTTGTGTGACAACTTGAACTCCCTCGCTGAAAATCAATTAGAAGATGACTTATACAAGTTGTCCGTTAAGTTTATGTGACAGCTTTAATTTCTCACAAAAAAATCAATTAGGCGATGACCTCTACAGGTTATTGCTTAATGATTATATGACAACTTGAACTTTCTCACAACTTACTGATATATCATGGAGGTTATGTGTGGGTTTAAAATTTAAAGAACGGTTTCTAGTCAGGAAATGGCCTAATAAAGAGGCTGCACAATCTGTTTAGAAAAAATGTCTCGAAGTGAAATATCCCAAGGCGGATTTGGGTGAGGCGAAATCCCTTCAAGGCGGATTTGGGTGAGGCGAAATCCCCTCAAGGCGAATTTGGGTAAGGTGAAACCTCTGAAGGCTGATTTGGGTGAGGCGAAATCCCCTCAAGGCGAATTTGGGTAAGGTGAAACCTCTCAAGGCTGATTTGGGTGAGGCGAAATTCCCTCAAGGTGAATCTGTATGAGGAGAAATCTCTTCAAGACGAATATGACTGAAGAGTAGTAATCCCCTCAACGGAAATCTAAGTGAAGATAAATCCCTTCAAGGGGAATTCGAGTAAGTAGAAATCCCCTCAAAGCGAAACTTGAATGTAATGCAATAAAAAGTGAAGAAGCTTGAATCAACTGTGGACACTATGCGGTCATAAAATGCATGACTAATGACAATGTTGAAGAAGTTTATGATGAATAACCAAGGATGCTTTGTTGATACTGAAGACATTGACATGAACGTTGTAATACCCAACAGTGAAAAAGATGATGTCTTTAGAAAAGATGAAAATCTTGTCTCTACCAATGTAGACAATTCGGAAACTGAAAAGGTTTGAGTCAAATAGAACAATGTTCAGAGAATGAATTTTCTGATATTTGGTTCATCTCACAGTGGAGGTATATAAAGAGATCTACAGGAATACAATTGACTTATGTCTTTATTCTCTACCATACATAGAAAAGGTAAGTACTAACTACGATACAATTACAATATATTACATCCCTAATGTTATGCCATGACTCACGCTAACACTTCCCCTCAAGTTGGCGCATATACATCAACCATGCCCAACTTACTTAGTGAGTCATAAAATGCCCTCTTGGAAACTCCTTTGATGAGTATGTCTGCAAGTTGCTCTTCAGTTGGAACAAAAGGAAAGCTAATAATTTTGGCATCTAGCTTCTCCTTTATAAAGTGACGATCAACCTCCACATGCTTAGTACGATCATGCTGTACTGGATTCTGTGACTCTTGGCCAAAACACATGTTTCACAATGTAAAATAGACTCATTCACACCAATAAACAAAGTAGACATGGTTTTTCTTATAAGACTAAAAGAGGGATGCCACAACCAAATTTCACTTAGCTTATCAGAACGTGAAGTCAAAGCGGCGTGGGACTGTGCTCCTGGTTTCTCCCATGCGTATGTCTGATCCAGATGGAACAACCTGCCCCTCAGATACCCCCGACCAATTATCTCCCTGGTGAGAAGATCCTGAAAAATCACATACATAAGATAAAAGGTTACGGAGCATTTAGACTCAGTATTCAACTGGGGAACATATGTCAAATGGTGAGACAAGTCAGGCACATATAACACATTATGAAGTGCTAAGGTGGGAGTAATACGAACTAACCCTGACCCTAACACAGGAAAGGCCTCACCATTGGCATTGGTTACATAGGACACTGGTAGAGAAGACAATTCAGTAAAATATGATTTATCATAAGTCATATGATCGGATGCACCACAGTCAATAATCTATGTATCAGAACCAACAAAGTTAGAAACCTTTAAAGCCATACCAATCTTACTACGACCAGCTATAGAGGCTGTATGAGTAGCACCACCTGTCGTACGATGATCCTGTCCGTCCACACCATAGAAGTCTGGTTCTTGAACCAACTAAACCGCAGCTGCCTTCGCCTTAGGACGATAACCCTTCTTTTTAGGGTATCCATTCAGTTTCCAACAAGTCTCTCGAACATGTCCAAGGTCGTTGCAATAAGAGCATTGAGGACGAGGGCGGTTGGTGAAGCCTGGTGGAAGACCTTGTTGATGAAGTGGGACTGAATTCTGCTGCTGAAGGAAATGTGCTCGTGACTTGGCCTGAATGGCTAGGCTAGACACTTCAACCTGTGCATGTTTGACACTTTCCTGCTGAGACTCATCCTTCCGTACATATGCGAATGCTGTGTTTAGACTAGGAGGGTCTGTCATTCTGAGCAATTCTCCTTTGGCACTGCTATGCTTCTCATCAAGCCCTCTCAAGAATACATGAACCCTTTCAAGTTCCTTCTCCTTCTGGTACCACACAAGATCTTCCTGATTCTTGATCTTGCAAGGACGCTTCTGATCAATTTCAGCCTATACATTCTTCAGCTTGGTGAAATACACAGCTACTGGTTGCCCATTCTGTTACATACTGGCAGCTTTGCACATCAATTCATGAACCTTTATAAAATCAGACTCATTTGTATATAGATCCCCCAATGTCTTCCATATTGCTTCAGCAGTCTCACACTCTTCCACCAATTGTAGCACATCTTCAGTCATGACTTTGAATAAAATTGCCATCACAGATCTATCATCATCCCTCCCACTTAGTATAGGCATCCACATCTTCCTCACTAGGTGCTTTGGTTGTTCCTGTCACATGCCCCATCTTGTGTATGCCACGAAGGTGGACAGACATAATCTTCTTCCACGTTCGGAAATTGGTCCCATTGAGTTTCGTACCCCCAAAAGAACCACCGTCTGAACTTCGGACAGAAACCTCAACCTTTTGGACCTCATTGATCCTGGAACTCTGGCCTTCAATTTCATCAACACCCATCACAACAATACAGTAGCAAAAAACACAAAATCACAAAGTAGGTAGCGGAAAAAACAATAACAGAACGAGTGCAGCGGTTTTTTTTTTTTTTTTTTTTTTTGTAGCTTGTTGTGGTTGATTGGGCTGATTGAGTTGACCGACCGAGTTGACTGAGTCGACTTGGTTGACTGGCTGACCGAGTGAACCGAGTGAGGCGGGTTGACCGGGCTGACCGAGTGAGGCGAGCGACATGAAGATGGTGGTCTTAGGATGAAGACGCAGCCAGACTGAGTCGAGTCTGGGCACGATTGTGGACTGGAGCACAGCTGGAGATGGATCAGGTGGCCGGACGGGGAGTGGATCGAATCTGGGCACGGTCGTGGATTGGCCCGATAGTGGAAGACGAACTGAAGATATTGCTCTCTGGTATGGGAGGCAGACGAAGGTGGTCTGGGATGAAGATGAGGCCGGTCTGAACTAGAGAAGCGACGGCGGTCTTGGGATGAAGATGAAGCCGATCGAATTGACGGTGAGATGATGAAGCTGATCGAGAAAACAAAGAAGACGTCGGCCAACAGTGGAGAACGACGTCGTCTAACCCAAATGGATTCTATGTCAACTGTTCTTCCTTGGATTGAGAGAAGACTAAAGAAGAAAAGAGAGACAAAGTCCTTTTCGGATCTTTGCTCTGATACCAAGTCAAATAAAACAATGTTCAGAGAATGAATTTTCTGATATTTGATTCATCTCACAGTGGAGGTATATAAATAGATCTACAGGAATACAATTGACTTACGTCTCTATTCTCTACCATACATAGAAAATGTAAGTACTAACTACGATACAATTACAATATATTACATCCCTAATGTTATGCCATCACTCACGCTAATAGTTTGTGATTCACAAATTAGTCTTGAGTAATATTTGGTTTTTTTTTGACAGAGTAATAGAGATTTCATTTAATCCCAAAGCCAGAACGGCACATACAAATAAGCCTTATATGCTTGTACCCTACATCAGTGGTCAAGCATGTAAGGGAATACGGGTACCATCCACTAGTACAATGAAGTTCACTTATTTGAAAGCTTACAAACTATGACAATTCCATCAACACAAAGAAAACTATTGTGAATCTCCCTTCGTCAATGCACTCAATTGTGGTACTCCGGAAGATTCATTAACTAGGTGTAAAAAGAACCCATAGCTTGTAGACTAGAAACACACGAAGTGTCCTGATTGGGCCGAAACCCACTAGGTTCCCCAAAAACTAAAAGCCCAAAAGTGCAGCCACCACAGAAAGCCACGCAAGGCCCATCAAGCTGGTTTGGGCCAGTCCACCATTGTCAGCCTCCCCTGCCGTACGAACCAATCCGGCCATGCTCTGTCGACCCACGACCTGCATCACCACGACCTGCATAGCCACAATCCACGCCGCCACGGCCACTCACCATCCACGACCCGAACCGCCACAAGCCGATGCCGCCACGGAAAAAAACCATCCCCGATCCGGATCCTCGCATCCCACACCACCGTCGATCCGACCCATGGCGCCGTCGGCGAAAAACCATCAGCAGGGATCGCTTGCCGAACCTGTTCTGCACACCCACCATCTCGCCCCAACCCAGCCGGGAAACCACACACTAAAGCCTTGCGCGAAACCTTCCCTGACGGATCGGGAGGAGCTATTGGCGTCGATTTACTCGTCCGGCAGCAGCCCCACGACGGCGGCGAGGCCAGAGGACAGCCAGGACGTCCGGGCGAGGAACGATATTGCAAAGATGGAAGTCCGGCCTTAGGGTTTCTCTCTCTTCAGGGCGGACCTACTTTCCTCTTAATTTTGAGTAATATTTGGTTTAGGTTTTTGCTAGTCTTGGTAAATTATTTTTTTTCTTTTTTATTAGCTATAATTATTTTTGGATAGATTATTTGTAGACTTTATTTAATTAATGATTTAATAAATATTATTAGTGAAGTAAATTTTTTAAAGGGAAATGATGGAAAAGGTCACTTTAGATAGTGAAATGATAATAAGGTCACCTAGTTTTCCACTTGATAAGAAGGTCCATTGTAAATTGTTATTAATATTAGTTTAGTCCTTATGAATAATGAGGTCATGTTAAAAAAGGTCAGTTTTTAATTTTTATCATTCCGATTCTGCCCCTAAGGTAACAAACCTTTATAACCTTCCATTTCAAAATCGGGGAGCTCAAATTTTCTCTCTCCTTTGATCAAAAAGCTTCCGATTCGATTTGATCGGAGATCTCTTTCCGAGATTTTTTCTTCGCCGCTCTCTCCGTCGGAAGCTTCCGATTTCTCTTTGTGCCTCTGCGACGATCTGAAAGTGGTTTTGGAGCTTCCTCAGCTCTTTTCTCTTTTTCTGGATCTCTGGCTTCGTCGATGTTCGTCTTGATCACGTTATTGTGTTCTTCTTCTTCGTTGACTCAGTGCTTAGTTACAGTCTCTCTATTTCTTCCTCTCTCTGGTTTTCTCTGATTTGATCGGTAAGCCATCTCTCTGTGAATTTGTTCGTTTTGGATTTTGCAGTGTATTTTTGTTGTTTGTGTTAAATTGTTGAATTGTTCGTTTTGGATTACTGTTTTCTTCTCCTTCGTCGGACTCAGTGCTATGTTGAATTGTTGATGATGTTTTGTGCTATTGCTGTACTATATTTGTTCTATACTATGATTTTTTTATCAGTGACATGGCCAGTTACATTTTTAATACTGCTGTTTTGTTCAGGAATTATCATTTATTTTGCGAGTATGAGGTTGTTCTTCTGTTCAGGCATTAACAGTTACTTTGGCAGTGACTTGTTTGTGTTGATTCTGTTGATTTCCTTAGTAGTGACATGGATAGTGATTTGTTTTATTCTTGTGCAGTTGTTATGGATACT
This sequence comes from Rosa rugosa, assembly GCF_958449725.1. Classification (NCBI taxonomy): domain Eukaryota; kingdom Viridiplantae; phylum Streptophyta; class Magnoliopsida; order Rosales; family Rosaceae; genus Rosa; species Rosa rugosa. The sequence continues at coordinate 38,479,228 of NC_084820.1, forward strand.
AGCTATGTTGTCAAGTTTATTTATTCTGGTGAAGCAGCGACAGTTCCATTGTTGCATAATTGGTCGTTTGTTGACCTATGCAATTCCATACGCTCTCGTTTTCCGGATTTGATTCAAGGCAATTTCATGTTGAGGTACATTATTCCTCCGGATTCTACTTCATGTTTTCTAGAGAGTGAAGTTGATATGAGAATGATTTTTAGGAATTTGGTTCGTTACAATTCTGATTTTGTTGAAGTGTTTGTGACTGATTTGCCTTCTATTAGTGAAAGTGTGGTGAGTAACACAGTGTGTGAGGATTCTAGTACCATGCTTGAGGAGAATGATTATTTGGGGTGTTATAGGGCAGAGGCACCGAAGAGTTATATGACGAAAGGTTGGGAGAGTTATATTCATTCTGAAGGCCAAAAGTTTGAGGGTGGGGTTGTTGAGTTTAGGGATAAGCTGCGTAAGTATGCTATAGAAATTGGCTTTTCATATGAGTTTGTTAGAAATGACAAGGTTCGTGTTATTGCTCAGTGTTCTAAGAAACATTCTCAAGGCTGCAATTGGCTGGTGAAGGCTTATTTATGTAGGGCTAATGGTTTCTTTATGATTAAAAGGTTGGTTAATGTTCACACTTGTCATGGTGTGATTCGTTTGCAGAAGAGTAAGATGATGGGATCCAAGGTTGTCAAGTCTATTGTGCTTGATAAGATTCGTGCCAATCCAAACAAAAAGCCAATTGATATAGCTGATGAGATCAAGAGTGATTATGGTTTGGATGTTGCTTATCGTACAGTTTGGTATGGTACGGAGTTGGCAAAAACAGCCCTACATGGTGATGAAGCTGAGTCTTATGCTCAGCTACTTTGGTTCAGTGAGTCTGTTATGAAGTCAAACCCCGACTCTAGGATAGTGGTTGAGTTTCATCGAGAAACACACAGGTTTCAGCGTATGTTTGTGAGCTATGGTGCATGGATGAAGGGTTTTCAATCTTGTAGACCTATTCTTTTCATTGATGCTACATTCATCACCAACAAGTACAAGGGGCAGATTATTGCTGCATCGGCAAAGGATGCCAATCAAGGTTGAATCTCCTTCATTACTTGTAGTTTTTTATTTTTCTTGTTTTCTATTTGCTGCCATGTCTTGTTTTTTTTTTTTGTAATGTAAGTGACATGGTTAGTTACATAGCTACTGACATGGTCACTTACATGTTCATTGACAGTTACATGTCCAATGACCTAAATGTTCTGTGATTTGAATGACATGTCTCTGGCCATGTCACTGTCAAGTAATATGCAGTTATGTCAGCGACATGGTCAGTTACATGACAGTGACATCATTTTGTTTTTCTGTTCAGGCTTGTATCCAGTTGCTTATGCTATTGTGGATTCTGAAAATGAGAGTAATTGGAGATTTTTTCTTGAGGTTTTGGCTGAAGAGTTTGCAAAACACCCTATGAGGAGGGTGACATTCATTTCTGATCGTCATGTTGGGCTTGTTAGTGCTTTCCCTAGAGTGTTTCCTAATAATCCACATGGGTTTTGTTTTAGACACCTGATGTCTAACCTTTCTGACAAATTTCCAGCTGGATCTTACCTCAAGGATCGGATTCCTTACTTGTTTATGTGTTGTGCTTATTCTCGCACACCGGAGATGTATGAGTTCAACATGGAAATCTTGAGGAGTGAAGGTGGGGACATAGTTGCTCAATTTCTGGAGGATCTTCCCAAGGAGAACTGGTGTATGGCTTACTTTAATGGTGAAAGATTTGGTGAAATGACAAATAACTTGGCTGAGTCTTTCAATAATTGGGTGTTGCCTTTGAAGAGTCTTCCTATTCTTGATATTAATGATGGCATTAGAGTGAAGTCCATGGCTTCAATTGCTGCTCGGAAGCAGGATGCTCATGAATGGTTTTCTGAGTTGTGCCCAGTGATTGAAAAGAAGCTGAAGGACAATTTGGAAGTCGGAAGGCATTGGAGAGTGAGCAGGTCTGATACCTATGTGTATGAAGTTCACTGCCAGAAGTACAATAGCATGGTAAATTTGGAAAGTCTGTTTTGTTCGTGTGGAGAATGGCAGCTGTATGGCTTCCCATGTTCCCATGCACTTGTAGTGATCCAACAACATGGTTCTTCCCCGTATTTGTATGTCAATGAGCTGTACAAGGTGGATAAATATCGAGAAACTTATTCTTTCCCAATTAATCCTCTTCCCTCTATTTCTAAGCAAGTGCATGATTTTGGTAGAGATGCTGTGATCTTGCAGCCGCCTTTGACTAGAAGACCACCGGGAAGGCCTAGAAAGAAGAGGTTCAGAAAAAGGAGCGAGAAAACCAGGGTGATCAAGTGTGGTAGGTGTGGAAAATGTGATGGTCACAACAGAAAGAGTTGTACAGCTCCGATATAGGTTCAATTCTGCCTACATGCCTTTAACAGTGACATGGCAAGTGACATAGCAAGTGACTCCAATACAGTTTGAATATTTGTTTTGATTTTTCATTTTTTTCAATAAATGATAAGAAGTGCTTGTAAGGTGCTTACTCATTGGAATTTTTTTTTTTTGACTATGAGACAGTTTTTCTGCTTTCTTCTTTTATAAATCCTTCAGTATTCTTTGTGTCTACAGGTTTTAATAGTTACATGTACAGTGACATAACCATTTGTAAACTAATTGATTTGTCCATTGACATTAGTTTTTAGTTATCTTGTCGGTGACTTGTTCTATGACTTGTAGTTGGATTACTGCATATAGATTTGGTCATTGGCAGCGGAACGCTGCCGTTGCGATGCAGCGGCACGCTGCAAATATTAATGAAAATTAAAAAATGAAGTAGCTACAACAACTTTGGTTTATTAATTGGCAGCGGAACGCTGCCGTTGCGGTGCAGCGGCACGCTGCAAACTGAAATAGGAATATCATTTTGGCTGTGACTTCTCTAGTGACTTATAGTTTTAATGTTTTTTGTCCAGTTACATATTCAGCTACATGTTTAGTTACATGTTCAGTTACATGGTTAGTTACATATATTGTAAGTTACATTGTCAGTTACATGGTCAGCTACATTATCAGTGACTTGGTCAGTTACTTGAGTTTTACAGTAACTTGTCTAGTGACTTGGCCACTGACATTCAGTTTTCTTTTTACTTGGCCAGTGACTTAAGCAGTTACATAATGGGCAGTAGTGAATTTAACAATGACACTTTCAATTATATGCGTTCTTCATATTTACATAGTCAGTGACTTGCCCTATGAATTCAGAAGATGCATTAAACTTGAATAAAAAGATCCATACAAGTATATTTGCTGAACTAAACAAACAAATTTCTGAAATTTTGAACTAAACAAACAAATTTCTAAAATTCTTAATTTGCTGAGTTCCAGCTCTGCTTATGTTCTGCAAATTTTTTGAATATTTGAGCTTTGAACTTCATCATCTGAGCTTTGGTGACTTTGTTTGGCAGCTTCTCCTCTTTTGTCATTCTGTCCATGTAATACATTACAAAAGGTCCGCAGTCTAATCTGTTGACAATTAAAAATTTCAAGTTAATGATTTTGACCAAACTTAGTAACAGTAAAGTTATCATTTTAAATTTTTGAATATAGACTTACGATCCTTGGTCTTGTTGGGGGCAGATTCTGGCATGGTTCAAAGGGATCCTTCCACCATCATAATTTTCCTTTATCCAGCTTATTGTTCTTATTTCGTCATCGCTCAAAATACTTTCAACCATCTTTAATTTTGTGTGAGTGCTTTGACTCTTGTCAAATTTCATTCGGCAGCCTTGCTGCAGCATATCATCTGCTTGATCTTTCACTGCTCTCATCCACAGCTCGACCATTTCAACCTGTAGTTTTTAACAGATTAGTGAGTGATAGTTACATGGTAAGTTACATGGTCAGTAAGAAGTTTCTTACCAATTTTTTTATACTTTTAAAGCACTCCCCTGTTCCTGCTCTTCTTGGTTTCATTGAATCAAAATGCAGCCATTGCGGTATGTCCTTGTCAAAGACCAAGAGCGTGTGGTGAAATTCTTCATTATGGGTAATTGGGAAGAAAAGCATGCTACATTTTCCCATGTTTTGGAACAGCGGCTCACACAAGTATTGATGGAGGTTTCTCACAGTTAAATGTATTGTCGAATACTATTTAAAAAAAGAAAGAAAGAAATACATAGAACGAGTTATAAATAAACAAAGAATGAGAGATAAGGATTCAATGTTTATAGAAAGTGCTCGTCATACTTACCCAACACATGCTATGCATAAAAGCAGATCTTCCCAAACTTTGTGAACTTTCGTTTTGCAGTTCATCCTTCAACATTTCCCCATAGCAATCAATCCAGTTGTTTGCTATTGATTGATCGCTTATGAACATTTTGACATCTGCCCTTGTGATTTCGCTTCCAGGCTCTTTTCCCTCCCAGAATAATACGCTGCATAACATAGAACGTTGTTAGTCCTGTGACTTAGCCAGTTACTTTTCACTTGCCAATGATCTGGACAGTGACTTGGCCAGCTACATGGCAATTGCCATGATCTGGACAGTGAGTTGATCACTGACTTAGCCAGCTACATGGCAATTGCCATGATCTGGACAGTGACTAGGCCAGCTACATGGCAATTGCCATGATCTGGACAGTGACTTGGCCAGCTACATGGCAATTGCCATGATTTGGACAGTGACTTGACCAGTGACTAGGCCAGCTACATGGCAATTGCCATGATCTGGACAGTGACTTGTCCAGTGACTCAGACAGCTACATGGCAAGTTAAGTCACTATCTTGTGAGCTGTAACATGAAACATTACCTTTGTTCTGCCTTGTTCCAGTACTTCTCTAGTTTGCTTTTAGTTGGGCTGTCAAGTAGGTTGTACAGTTGTCGTTTTTGCCAATCTATCACTTCAATTTCGTTTTTTTCTGTTTGTTCCTCGTCATCCACATTAATCGTCAAATCCAGTATCACTTCCTCCTGTGGCTTCTGTTCAGCTGTCTGTCCTTTTTTCTTTTCCTGTGCTGTGATTCTGGTCATTTTCGCCCTCTGCCTTTGCTCTTTCACCTCGTCCCACCAGAAAATATGATGTGTTTTTTGTACTCTCTCCTTTCTCTTCGTCCTAACCACATAACAATAGAGGCCAATAGATTCTGAGTCCTGCCCTGATATCTCCTCTAAAATTGGCTTGATGAACTCAGCTCTTGTCATCTGTTCTGTAGGAGGAATGTAATTGACTGGTTCGACGTCAAAAACAGGCTGAACCTCTGGTGATATAATGATCTGATACTTGTTTGGCTCTGCTTGCATATCTTCCAAACTGACTTTTCTTGGAGGTGGAGTTTGAAACACGCCCGGAGGTGGAAACACAAACAATGCATTAACCCAAGCAGTATTCGGTGTGCAAGCATCTTCCGTCATTCTCAATTTAACCTCAGGAGAGGTTGGTGAATGAATCTGTGCAGCTGCTTGGGCAAGGCATTGAAGTGGTGACTGATGTCCTTGGTCGGTTGAGTGAGGTGCTGCAGATGCCATCTCAGATGCGCTTGCTGTGGAGCAGGCAGGTTATGATTGAGTTCCCTGACTACCACCTTGAGATTTTGTGTTTTTGGAGTGCTTGCTGTCAGTTGGCTTGTCCTGAGGGGCCTTTGGTTTTGGCGGAGGGAAACTAGGTGGTGGGGGAGGAGGAGTTGAGTCGTTGTCATCACCTGGACGTGCTATTGGCGACTCAAACTTCTCAGTTAGTGCCATCACTATGCCCTCCAAGTGCTTCACTCTGTTAATTAGTGAGGCTTTCTCAATTTTCAGCACCTCATTTTCCAATAACACATCCTCATTCTCTTCTTTTATTCTGCCAATTTCCTTGTCTTTCTCCTCAACTTCTTTTTTCAAAGCACTTAGCTCTTCTTCCTTTCCCTCCAGCTTTCTCTGTAATTTGTTCTTCTCTTCATTGGTCTTCCCTATCTCTGTCTCCATCTTCTCATCCTTAATGTTTCCACTGGTTCTATTTTCAACAATATCTTCTTGCCCATCATTCTTTTTTTCTTTACTTTCTGTGTCTGTATTAGACTCAGAATCTTCTTCCTCTGCATCTTCTTTAACTTTATCAAAGATTTTCTGAAACAAAATTACAAAAGTTGTCAGTGACATAAGCAGTGACAGAAAAAAAACAACAACACAATCATAGACATGCAAAGATACATGCACTGTGACATGAAAATATAACAATAACATGAGCAGTTACATAGTCAATGACTTGGTCAGTGACCTGACCAAGACCAGGTCACTGAGCAAGTGACAAGACCCAGTGACAAGACCATTGACCTAGTTTATCTACATCAAATTAACATACCTTCAACTTTCCCATGGTGTTGAAATCCCCTTTTTTTTCTATCAGGGTCTTTAATTGCCACTTTCTTATTCCGTGTTTTTCGGTTTCTCTTCCAGAGATTGGCGGCACTACTCCCGTCTTGTGGCAAAACCAATACTGTTTGGAAAATAAAAAATAAAAATAGAAAACTAGTTAGTTATTTTTCAAACAGCTGCTTACCCATATGAATATCACAAACATAACCAATGACATATGCAAATACAACAGTGACATTGTCAGTGACAAAAACATGACAGTAACATTAACAGTGACCTAGCCAGTTACCTGTCCAGTGACCTTAACAGTGACATGACACTGATCTAGTTTTTGTAGTTACAACAGCATACGACAGCAAAATCATGCATAAACAAATTTTTAACAAGTTACAGGAATTTACCATCACCAATATCACGCAACCTGCCATGTTTTGGGATTCTTTTGCCTTTCGTTTAATTGATTTTTTAAGGAAGTCGCCAACTTCCTTTGCCCAGCTATATTTTCCCAGACTTTCCACCTCTTCACATACTCTTATATAGTCCCAAGATATTGTTCCTCCAGAGTTTGGGAACAGGAGTTTGATGAAAAGGTTCAAGAGTACTAATACGACAACATTTCTGTCCCGTTTCGTTTTTTCATCCCCTGTTTCTGGAGTTTCTGCCAATGCCTTCTTCAAAGCTTCCTCTGCAGCCGCCTTGTTGATCCTCTGCTTTTTGTCAAAGTATTTAGTCACGAACTCAGATTTGTATGCCCCTTCTTTGGTCTTTGGTACTGATAACCCGGATGCCGGCACTCCTAAAATCATAGATATATCACTTGTTGACATTCTGAATTTCCTGTTCCCAAACACAAAAAGGTCTGTGTCACTGTTGTATGCTTGTAGCAGAAGTGTGATTAAATCATCTGATTTCTTTGCATCCTTTTCTTTAATTGAACCTCCATGGAATGCATCTATCAGCGTTGCAAAGGGTGTTTTCTGCAGCAGCTCTAAAGTACCTTCAGTCAGGTTATTTTTGTTTTCTGCAATTGTTTTCAGAAAAGCAAGCATTGTGCAGCGATACTGCACATAACCCTCTTTTACATATCTTTTCCTTTTCCCTGGGACTTTTTCCTCTTCATCATCCTTTGTATCTTCTTCCTCGTCAGTTTCTTCCTTCTTCTTTGTACTCTCTTTTTTGGTCTTCCTTTTATCCATTTTCTTCTTCTTCTTTGCATGAACTTCTTCTTCATCTTCATTTTCTTCCCTTTTTCTTCTTTTCTCCTTTTTAATCTTATTCTTCTTCTTACTGCGGACTTGTTCTTCATTAGATTGTTCTTCATCTTCAGTTCCTTCCGGTTTTCTTCTTTTCTGGTTTCCAGTTTTCTTCTTTTTATCCTTCTTCGTCTTGTTACGCCGGACTTGTTCTTCATCAGATTCTTCTTCATCTCCAGTTGTTCCTTCCTCATCTTCACTTGATTCTTCTTCATCTTCAGTTTTCTGCTTTCGCTTTTTTCTCTCTTTCAGTTTCTTCCATTTTATCACTTTCAACTTTTCTGCAATTGTTTCTTCTGGACTTTGTCCTTCAGATTGTTCTTCTCCAGATTCCTTACTTTGTTTTCTTTTTAGTTGGTCCATTCCTCGAACTTTTTTAAAAAAATCCTGTAAACAGTTAAGAAAATTAGAATTCAATAGTTATTTTTGACAGTTACTTAACCAGTGACATATTTATGCACATGTTTATGATAGTGACATGACCAGTTACATGACCAGTTACATGACCATAGCCAGTGACCAGTGCAGCGACATGGGCAGTGACAAAGACATTGAACAATGACAAAATGCTGAAATTTTCTCGCATCATCCCACATGTAATTCAAACAAAACTAACATGGAAATTCATTTTGTCATCAAATTCCACATGTAATTCAAACAGAAATCATCATTTTCTCTCATTAGATTCCGCATGTAATTTAAACAAGTCTCACCATTTTCTCATCAGATTCCACATGTAATTCAAACAAATGTCGCATGCAAATTCATTTTCTGATGAGACTCCACATGTAATTGAAATATGTCTTTTCTAATTCAAACAAAACGCAAGCTATTCAAATCGAAATTATATGAAAGAAGGAGGAGGAAGTTACCGGTAAATTTTCGGTAAATTTGTAGAACCCTAGAATTTGGGGCTTAGTCGGTGAATCACTCTTGCTTACCCACCGTTTACGGTGGAGGAAAGCAGTCGTTGTCCGCTGTTTTAGCCGGAGAGAAAATCTTTGAGCAGTTTCTGTGAGTTTAGGGCAAAAATCGTATAAAGTTTCTCTGAGTTTTGAAATTGTGAAAATGAACCAAGAGAAATAGTCGCGCTCGGGTTAGATAACTGCCACTGGCAGTTTACTTGTAGTTGAATGGTTAGATAGGTAATTTCAAACATAGAAAGTGACATAAGCAGTGACTTTAATTTTTACAGGTACTTGTACTTGTTCTATTTATTGGCTCATGACATTAGTTTTTAAAGTTACTTGGCCAGTGACTTGGCCAGTTACTTTATAGGGTACATAAGGACATGAATTTTTTTTACAGTTACTTGCTTTATGTATTGGTTCATGACATTAGCTTTTACAGATTTTTAATTGAAACTTAAACTTTGTTTGTTGTTGTGCAGCGGCACGCTGCATTTAAAAATAAAAAGATCAGTTTGGTAATGTCTTGTCTTTTGCTAGTGAGTGACTTTGTCAGTTACTTTGCCAGTGACTTGGCCAGTTACTTTATAGGGTGCATAAGGACATGAATTTTTTTACAGTTACTTTGCCAGTGACTTGGCCAGTTACTTTATAGGCTACATAAGGACATGAATTTTTTTTACAGTTACTTGCTTTATGTATTGGTTCATGACATTAGCTTTTACAGATTTTTAATTGAAACTTAAACTTTGTTTGTTGTTGTGCAGCGGAACGCTGCAGTTGCGGTGCAGCGGCACGCTGCATTTAAAAATAAAAAGATCAGTTTGGTAATGTCTTGTCTTTTGCTAGTGAGTGACTTTGTCAGTTACTTTGCCAGTGCCTTGGCCAGTTACTTTATAGGGTGCATAAGGACATGAATTTTTTTACAGTTACTTTGCCAGTGACTTGGCCAGTTACTTTATAGGCTACATAAGGACATGAATTTTTTTTACAGTTACTTGCTTTATGTATTGGTTCATGACATTAGCTTTTACAATTATTTTTGCCAAATCATGGCTGATTACTTGTTCAGTGTCTTGCTATAAGATCTGTAGACTTATTGATTGACTCATTTAGTGTCTAGGCTAGTTACTTGGGCAGTTACGTTGTCAGTGACTTTGCCAGTTAGTTGAGACGTACAGTGACTTGACCAGTGACTTGGTCTATGACATACAGGTTGCCATTTCCAGTGACATTCAGTGTCTCTGTAACTTAGCCAGTTACTTACTTTAAAAGGTACCTAAGTACATGAATTCGTTTCAGAAGATCATATCAAACAAACTTTTATATACTGAAGCAATATCTGCAAGAAAATATTAAAAAATTGAAATTCCGATTGAACAAATGAATAATCAATTCGAAAAAACTATATAACCTATCCTATTCCCTAAACAAATTTCTACGATTCTTCATGTGTTGAGTTCCAGCTGTGCCTACTTTCTGCAAATGACTTTACAACATGAGCTCTAAACTTCAAAATATCATCCTTTGTGAGCTTCTTTGGAATTTTCCCTTTTTTCGAAATTTTCTATCTCCATTGTGTACATTACAAAAAGTCCGCAATCCAATCTGTTCATCATATAAAAATTGAAGTAAATGAATTTGAACTTTATAATGATTATATTGACATTTTTAAAGAGCTGTGTACTTACGAATCTTCTCCTTGCTGAGGGTTGTCTTTGAGTTCTGTCACTGCCATTTTTGTTTTATAGTTATTCTTGATCCACTTTATGCTTTCTCTCTCGGTTTCAGTCAATGGAACTTCCATCATTTTCAGTTCTTCTTCTGAACTGTTCTTTTCATCAAATTTCATTCTGCATCCCTGTTCCAGCATGTCATCGGCTTGTTCTTTTACTGCTGTCATCCAAAGTTCTACCATGTCAACCTGCATTTCCAACATCGCAACATAATCAATAATATGCTTTCTGCTTAAATTAAATATATGAAATTAGTATGACGAAAGTGTTCCATACCATTTTTTGTACATTTTTAAAGGATTTTCCAGTTGATGATTTTTTCGGTCTTTTTGAATCACAGTGGGACCAGTTCTTTAATTCCTTGTCAAAAATGAGCAGTGTATGATGAAATCCTGATTCATGTGAGATTGGGAACAATATATAGTTGGATCTTGCCAGATTCTGGAACAGTGGTTCGCATAGGTACAGATGTACATAATACACCGTCAAATTTTCTGCAGAATTCTGTTTGTAAGAAAAAAAGAAGACAAGTTATTATCAATTAAGAATCATTTGCTTTGATTGTAGATTGATAATCGTTCCACTACTTACCCAGCACAAGGGATTCATAAAAGTTGGGACATCCAAGCCTTGTGATTCTTTCTCCAACAGCTGATCAGTCAAGAGAATTCCATAACATTCGATGCAATTGCTTGCTATCGGTTCGTCCATGATCATGTCTTTTAAATCCTGTCTTGAAACTTGTGCTCCATACTGTCTTCCATCCCAGAAGTATACTCTACAAAGAATGAATAGTGTAAGTAACATAGATAGTGATGTCGTTTATTTAACAATCACATGCCCAATGACTTGGCCTGGCCAGTGACTTCACTTGCCCAACTCGTTGGCCAGTTACTTCCACAGTTACATGGACAGTGACTTGGCCAGCGACTTTACTTGGCCAGTTACTTTGTCAGTTACATGGACAGTGACTTGGCCAGTGACAATAAGTTTAAAATAGAACTTTCGTCTTGGCCAGTTACTTTGATAGTTACATAAACAGTTACTTGGCCAGTGACAATAAGTTTAAAATAGAATTTTGACTTAATTAAAGTATTACCCTGATGGTGCATTTTGCCAGTATTTCTGGACTCTCCTCTTGGTGTCCTGGTCCATAAATTTGTATACTTTGCTCTCCTCCCAGTCTACGACCTCAGGAGGTAGCTGCTTCTCTTCTTGCTCTTTATTGATTTGTGCATTTTCTGCAGCGTCCATCTGTCTTATTGCTTCCCGAACATCCTCTGGTACATCGTCCAACTTCTGTTGTGCTACCATCTGTTCTAGCCTTTTACGTTCAGCATCTGGCAGTGAGGCCTTCATCTCCTTTTCTTTTTCTTCTTTTTCTTTCTTTTTAGCCTCTTTCAATCTCTCTTCAATCTCCTTTGCTTTCTTCTTTCGTTTTGCTTTCACATCCCCCCACCAGTAAATGTTGTCCTTTTTCTGTATTCTTCTCCTATTCTTTAATCTCACAACGTAAGAGTAGAGACCCATTGATGATACAGTTTCACCAGAATGTTGCTTTGTAAGGCGCATTGTTAACTCTCATTTTTTGTTCTCCTCTGGTGTCTTCTCCTCTTTCTCTGGGCTCAACGTACAAAGTGGAAGGCCACGCGCAGCTACAAGACTTTTTACTATCTGAAACATGTCAGGTTGTTTTTCCATTTCTTCGACTGTGAGCATGCAGACTGTGGGGCTCTGGAACAGTGAGTTCTTTTGCGATGGAGTTGTCGATTGAGTTTCTTCTTGCACTGTGCAGTGAGGTGGAGATTGAGCTGCTGCTGCTGCTGCACATTCTTCGACTGTGCAGATGCCATGGGACTGAGCTTCCTCAACAGTCGATTGATCTTTATTTTCTGCGTTTTCAGCAGCCTTAGATGCAGCTCCATTTGATTCATTTTTTTCTTCTGCAGAGGTAGGTGGTGGGGAGCTGTGCTGCTGAGCTGCTGTTGAGGTGTGAGTCTTTTGGCTCAACATTTGCTCCAATTCCTTCAATTTTATCTCTAACTCCTTCACCGATGATGCAAGGCAGAAATTGTCGGTCACAAGTGTAGCATTTCGTTCCTCCAGATTCATCATTTCCTCCGTGATTTTCCTTAGTTCCTGTTCCTTTTCGTTCAGTTTTGTCTTCAAATTATCTTTCTCCACAGTGATATATCTTATCTCCTCCTCCTTTTTCTGAAGCTCTTTCTCCCACTTGTTTTTTTCTGAAGTTGTTTCTTGTTCAGCCACCTCAACTTGTAGGTTATCTTCTTTGTTTTCACAATTCTGATCATCAGTTCCTTTTTCCTCTCTTTCCGGAACTGTCTTTGCTTCATCTGATCTATTCTCCTCTTCCTCGGATTCTGATTCCTCTCTATCCTCCTTCAGGTTTTCAAAGATTTTCTGAAAGAAACATATTCAATATGTCAGTGACATGCTATGTGACATGAGCAATGACATGTTTACAACAGTTATGAAGGCCAGTGACATGAAGTGTGAATTGGCCATTGACATGCAGTGTGATAGTGACTTAATCGGTGACTTTTAACCAAGATAGCTACTTGGCCAGTTACTTGGCCAGTGACAACTACTTTGACAGAGAAGAAAATACCTCTAGTTTTTTCAAGCTGTTAAAACTTGTCCAATTCTGTATCAGCTTCTGGATGTCCCATTTTCTCATCCCATGATCTTCGTTCTCCCTTCCAGATATTGGCTTGATTTTTCCAGTCTTTTGACAGAACCAGTACTGCTTGCACAAAAAACAAAAAAAAATTAGTCATAGTGACTTGACGAATGACATGCAGTTTGTCTTGATTAGTGACTTGACCAGTTACATCTCAGTCTGCCAGTAACTTACCAGTATTATCAGAACGCAGCCCCCCGTATTACCATATGGGCTGCTTGACTCCTTTTTCTTTTTCAAAGTCTTTATAGACTTTTTTAAGAAGCTTCCAACTTCCCTTGCCCAGTCATAAGATCCGATCTTATCCAAATTTTCGCAGGCTTTGACGTAGTCCCATGAAATTGTTCCTCCTGCGTTTGGGAACAGAAACTTGATGGACAAGTCCAGCAAGATTAATCTTGCCACATTTTTGTCCTTCTTCTCAATCCCATCCTCTGTTGTTGGATTGTCTTTCAGCGCATCTTGCAGAGCTTTCTCCACGGCTTTCTTGTTAATTCTCGCTGTGTTTGAAAAAAACTGCTGGACAAAGTCGGACTGATATGCACCCTCAGAAGTCTTTGGGACCAAGTCACCTTTTTCTGGCATTCCTAGGATCTTTGAAATATCTCTTGTCGAGATCCTGAATTTCTTCTTTCCAAAGAAGAAGAGGTCAGTTTCATGGTCGTAGGCCTGCAGGAGGAGTGTAATGAAATCATCAGATTTCTTGGCTGACTTCTCCTCTATGTAGCCACCATGGAATGCATCGACAATATTTCCAAATGGTGACTGCCTGAGCAAATCTAATGTTCTTGCACTGAGATTCTTCTTGTTATCTTTAATTGTGTTCAAGAAACTTATTAATGTGCACCTGTACTGCACATGTCCTGGTTTCACATTTCTCTTCCTCTTTGGTGCTGCTTCAGTTTTTTGAAATAGCACGAAAGAGGAACCCTTGTTTGGTGATTGTTCTACTTTTTCTTCTTCTTCTGTTTCTTCCTGTCTTTTTTTTTTTGATTTTAAGCTCTTCTTGAGAATCTGCTTCAGTGATGGTTCTTCTTCTTCTTCTTCTTCTATTTCTTCCTGTCTCCTTTTTTTTGATTTCTTCAAGCTCTTCTTCGAATTCTTCTTTCTGTGTATCGTTCGATCGTGTTCTTCATCTTCTGATTCCACCTCTTGGTAGTCTTCGTCATCATCGCTTGGTTCCCTTTCTTTTCTTTTTGTTCTTGCCATTTCTGATGTTTAAATTCTGTTGAAAAAATAAGAAGGTTAGGATTGAGTTTGCAGTTACATAATCAGTTACGTAGTCAGTTACTTGGCCAGATACATATATTGTAAGTTACATGATCAGTTACATGGTCAGTTACAGCTCATTTCAATGACAACGTCAGTTACATGATCAGTTACTTGGCCAGTTACATATGTTGTAAGTTACAACGTCAATTACATGACCAGTTACATGATAAGTTGCATGCATTGTAAGTTACATGGCCAGTTACATGGCCAGTTACATGATCAGTTACATGATCATTGACAGGAGTTTAACACACGTTGCCAATGAGTTGGCCTTTTCCAGTGACTTATCTGGCCTTTGACTTGTCTAGCGACCTGGCCAGTGACCTCACTGGCCAGTTTCATTATCTGAGCCTATAAAATATGTATTTGCACTAGCAGAATTTCCATTCAAGTAAAGCCTAAAGCCTAAACAGCATGACACACAGTCATTATCTCCATATAAATTGTTATGTTACTGTCCATGTCTCTGTATCAAATCACACCAAAATGGAAACAGAGCCCCTCCAAAATCAAATGATACCCAGTCAGTAGCCTATGTCACTGGCTATGTTACAGCATCAAACTAAAATTTGAAGACAGTCATTGATCATCTCCACTCAAAAAACCTTTAAATCTTCACTCAAACCAAAACTTGGAATCGAATTGTTTTGTTTCAGAATCAAATGCAGAAATAATTATATCATATTCGACTTATAATTCCAAAACTAAATACTATATCAATGACTCGAAATTAAGTAAGAGAAGTTTCTGAGAATCAAGGCTGAAAGATTACCCGGTCGAGGTAGACGATTCGAGTTCTGCAATTCTTCAAATCCCTAAAATTTGGGGCTTTTTCTGTGAAGTACTTTTCAGAGTCGGCGTTGCTTCACCGTTGAGCAAAACAGTCGTCGGAGAAGGTATGTGTCTAAGAATGTGGCCGCCGGAGATTAATATTTCTCTATTTCGGAGTAGGTTTGAGCGGTTTTTTGAGGTTTGAATTTCCGAAGTAATGTGGAGAAGACGAAACAATAGTGCCGTTTTAGTCTACCTCTTACAAACCGCCAGAGAAAACTGACGGTGGCAGTTTTGTAATTAAATTGAAGTACAGTGGTAGAACGTGAACAAGTGACCTTAATTATCATAGAGACATTTGTGCTGTTTGAATTATAATAAGGCACTTCAAAATGACCTTTTTTATCATTATCCCATTTTTTAATACTGAAAATTATTTTAAATAAATAATTAAATTTGATTATATCGCAGAATGTTAGAATAGGCGAGGAATATATAGTTGTCACTCCTTTAAAAATATGTGAGGAAATCCTCACAATAGTTCAGTGATTCCTCACTACATAATTTTCGTAATATATTCAGCGCAGTTCTCTTCCTCTCCTGCTCGTCCCTCCATTCCCCACCACTGTTCTTGTGTGATTCGCTCCACCACTGACCAGCAACCACTACATATCCTCCTCCTGATTTGATCCTCTCATCCTCCCCCAAAAACCCGTGCAAAGCCCAAAGTGAGCATCGATTTACACTGTTTTAATTTTGTTCTTCCATTTATCTCAAAGTCAATCATTCTTTTCTGTAATTGTGCCACTAGTTTGGATTTCATCTATTTGTAATTTCTGAATTTGAGTGTCTCATGGATTGAATTTTGGCTTTGGTTATAGGTATTTATAGGTCTACACTTGGGCTCCCGAATGAAATACTCCCTCAATTAGGTACAGATATGTTTATTATCTTTGGGTTTTATGTTGTGAAATTTTAATTAAAACTCGCAAGCGCACGAATCATCGTTAGTATAGTGTGCAAATACGAGGTCGTTCCAACTGAGGATTGATAATCAATTTAAATCCTAACCTAATTAATCCAAACACAAAAACACATAAACAATCAAACTAAAGAAGATATGGTTTTAAGGTTTTCAACTAAACAAATAATGTGAAAATTAAATAAAGAAAGAAACAAATAATGATAAAACCTAGGGTTTCGGAATCAACCACTAACAATCCTATTTATGTTTCAATGCAATTAACAGATTCTTTTGTTTCTTTTGATGACAATTCCCGTATCTAAGTCCAGGTACGGCACTTAGACCATAGTTTTCCTTAAGTGTATGATTCTCTCCAGGTACGGCAGAGGTCGTATATCCTAACATGCAGTTTATCCAGGTACGGCATAAATTTAACACATAGGACTCATTACTTTCTAGAAAACAAGAGAATCATGCAAACCATTACTTCAGGTATGACAATAATGTAATTCACAACTCTTAATCACAAGAAGCTAATTTGAATTATATTGCAGGTACGCCTCAAATTCATCTTCTAATTACTAGATGTAAAGCCCTAAGGTGATCAATCAAAGAACATAAACATAAAGCATCAATTCAAACAGTGACTAAGAATTCATCATAAATAAACTATAAATCCATCAATATATCATCAAAGTACATAAGCAATCATGATAGGACATCATCTTAACCCAAGAAAAAGGTTTAGTAAAATATAACTAAATAAAACATGGGAAAAACATAAAAAGAATGGAAGGGAAAAAGAAAGGAAAGATGGATGAGTCGTCTCTGCTCCATAGGCATCTACATTGTGCTCCCGAGACTCCCTTTTTCATGTAAATTCGTGCTCCCTTATATAGGGAAGATTTCTGCTCATCTTTGGCTTCATGTTTCCTTGTAAAACTTGGATTTAGATTCATTTCTTCATTTGGAATGGGAAAACCTTGAAATATCTCTTGTAGAAGTAGGAATAAGTTCATCATTTAATCCTCATCTGAATTAACTTCCTTGAAACATTAGGATTGATGATCTTGTGCCACGAAACTTGAGTTCTCCACGAATGGTTGTAAATTCCCGAGCAGATTTCCTGTCCGACCTATCTTCACTCAAATAATTATAACTTTCTCCAGAAGTATCGAAATCGAGATCCGTAAAATTCTACAGAAAATAGACATCCGTAGCTTTCCATGCATATAAGGGTCATTGTCTGATTCGATGTGGGTAACTCCCAGTAATTAGAGGAAGTTGGATGTTCTGCACAGACAGATTCTGGGACCTGGGCGTCTTTCAATCCTAGTTAGCTCATTTTAACTTCTTTTCTTCTCTTTATGAGACAAACCTACAAAAACACTATAACAATATAAATGACTCGAAATAAGGAGGACTAAGCATAAATACTAAGATTAAGAGGCAAAGAAATATAGGAAAATATGAGCACATCATTTTAAAGTTTTGGGGTTCTCTTCAATTGATTTGATGATTGAATTGGATTGTAGAGAAGGTTATAAATCCAAACATGATAAATGTGTTTGGGCAGGGTCTCGTGTTATGCTTCTTTCAAAAGAAGAAGAAGAGAACGTAAGTAATAGGCTTTTCCTTGATTTTTTTTTTTCAAGGGTCATGTTGGTGTTTGATTACTGTGTGGGATTGGTTTTTAGGCTTTTCTTTTGGTTTAAATGCAGAAATTATAAGGTGCCTTTTGTGGGAATAATGAAGATAATGAGTACAGGATTTTGATTTTCCATCTGTTTAATTGTTTATGTCTGTTCACATTGGTTTAATTCTTTACTCTCTCTGCATCTTCACCTTGTTGATTGATTAATAAAATGATATACACATAATCATATATAGGAAAATGAGTTAGCTAGATTGAAGTGGTACCCTTTTTTGATTGCCTCTCAGCCATTCTCAGCCATACTGCTTTGAGTTTGGGGTTGCTTTTGTGTTGGACTTTTTTTTATCTCTCTCTCTCTCTCTATATATATATATGTGTGTGTGTGTGTATCATTTTAGAAGACCCAATTTGAAGAAATTTCCCAAGACAGACAAACTAAACCCCATTTGATTCAAACGGCAATAGCAATTGATGATAATGTTTAGGGTATATTCGTTAAGAAAAATAGAACAGAGAAGCATTTGTTTGAAGAGAGGAATGACGGCCGAATAGTGTTCGAGTTTGGAAAGTTGAGTCAAGATTTGATTGACAATTAGGGTATATGCATAATTGTCATCTGTTCATCCGTCATTCTTTCTTCTGCTTTTGGTTTCTCTCTGTTTTATTTTTCTCCTTTTACACCATTCTTTTCCCTCTTCATCCGTCATTTTCCCACTATTTCAAGAGTTAAAATTAATCTTTCTTCCTCTTATTTTTCTTTTCTCTTCGTTTTTCATTGTTCTTTTCTTGTCCAGGCGTCCAAAAAGTCATATGTTCTTCATTTTCTTTCTTCTGCTTTTGCTTTCTCTCTTTGTTTTACTTTTCTCCTTTTACCATTATTTTCTCTCTTCATCCGTCATTTTCCCACTATCAAGAGTTGAAACATTGAGAATTTCCATAATGTCAGCTTTCATTGGGACTGAATTGATCAGTTAACCGACTGTTGATCAACTGAGAATTTTAGACGGTCACAATTGGAACATCTTAGACTAATCTAGGTCGGATTCAATGTTCAGCAATATTTGAACCAAACTAGTATGAGACAGGCCCTAATACAGTCAACATTATTTGTTGAGTTTGTTTCTTTATCAATTTGGATGTTTGAAACTATCAAAATGAAATTTTGAATAAACCCTAATTTGTATAGGAGTTTGATTATTGGAGATGGGATGACTAACAATGCAACTCTAATAGTGAAGCCGTATACTCCCCTTCTAGTCAAAGTTCAACAGCAAATCTTTATACTCCCCTCTACGTCCTCTCATTAATATAGAGGAAAAGTATATACATAAATACTCCGCTAGTCTATATATAGTGCTCTCGTTGGTTTAAACAAAACTGCCAATCATCAATATGGAAAGACTGAATAGCTTTAAGCACCTTGACCATAAGTGGGCTAGTGGAGAGCATTCTACCCAGCTTCTTCGAGCTCAAGCCACATATGGAAACACTTTTTCAGCTTCATAAACTTCATGACCCTCAAATCTGCAATTGAACTAGGTATACCAGATGTCATCAAAAAACATGGCCGCCCCATAACTCTTTCTGAGCTCACATCTGCATTACCAATTCACCCAACAAAAGTCCCCTGTGTTTACCGCCTCATGCGTATATTGGTCCACTCCGGCTTCTTTGCACAAAAAGAGTGCAAGGGGGTATTCGATGCCAAGTCATGCCAACCTTTTCAATGATGCCATGGCTAGTGATAATCGTTTGATGACCAGCGTGTTACTTAAAGAGTGCAAGGGGGTATTCGAGGGATTGAAATCATTAGTTGATGTTGGGGGTGGTACAGGAACAATGGCCAAGGCCATTGTTGATGCATTCCCAGAAATTGACTGCACCGTACTTGATCTACCCCATGTGGTGGCTGATCTGCAAGGAAGTAAGAACTTGAAATATGCTGGAGGGGACATGTTTGAGGCAGTTCCTCCGGCAGTTGCAATTATGTTGAAGGTAAATCTCATCAATACTCTGTTGTTAGTCATGTTCTCATATTGTATGTAGTCCAATTTCACATATCAATCTAACACTGAAATGAGTTTATCATCCATTTCTTTTCTTTAGTAAATTATAATTAACCAATGTAAAACTGCAAAAACATACCATAAATATAATTTAACACTAGGTAATGAAGAACAATTAATTATAATGTCTAACTGCATATACCCAAGAACTGGTATATAAGAGCATCTTTAGCAATGCTAGCTATTTTTCAGCCAAATTTTAGCCAAAGTAGCTAAAAAGTCATTTTAGCTAGCCACTTTAGAAATACGTCTGTAGCAGTGCTCTCTATTGTAGCTAATTTTGAATTTATATTACTTTTTAAATGAAGATTAAATAATTTAAATGTATTTATAATTTATATAAAATAACTCAAAAAGAATGTTTTAAATTATAGAGCCTCTTCACAATAACTCAAAAAGAATGTTTTAAATTTTAGATTTTGACTAACAAAGCCTCTTCTCTTAATAATAGTATAGATTAACATTTGAAAATGACCTTACAGTTTGTGCATGGTGTATAAGATAGGTAGCCAAAGAGTTGAATTCACATAAAATAAAGTAGAATAAATCATTGATATATTTTATGTTACTATCTTGTCAGCTAATGGCATTTCTTATGTATCCAATCAAATATAATTTCTATTGACACCTCCAAATTTGCTCATTTGACCTCCATTTCATTTGAATTATTGAATTATATATATATATATATATATATATATATATATATATATATATCCTCTTGTAAAATGACAATTATAGACAATAAACTATAATCAACTAGCAGTATTTACTTTACAAACCTCTTAACCTAGTTGTAATGATACATTGGTACTATCCTTTCTCAAATGGTGAATGAGGTGAAATCAAATCTTTTCTCAAATTGGGTTTGATGTTGACGCGATTCATCAATTGGTCTCTGGGTTGGAAGGCAAGGTTGATCTTCTCAAAAGCAAACAGGATGTGACAAATTTTTGTCTATGGTACCTATGCCAAGTAGCTTAAAGATCGGCTGGAAAGTAGAACAATCCATGATGTCTCTGCTAAGCTAACAAAGCATTTAACAATGACATCTGAGGACAAATCACTCAAAATATTTTCATCATTGTTTTCTGTGTTTTGTGTTCAACATAATGTTTGCTTCTATTCACCTAGTGACATTAATTACAACTTCCAGGAACAGTGGCGGAACCTTAAACTTCTTATTGGGGGGGGGGGGGGGGGGGCAAAAATATTGATAAATTTTTTTTTTCTACAATTGACATTTATTATAAAATTCAAATACAAATATTGAATAACAAAAAAGGAAAACTATTTTTTCTTCATTTTTGATGCCATATATCAAGCATGCTTTAATATTCTCCTTTAAATGCACTCATTTAATTAATATTTTATAGAATTCTATAAGATACATAAGGCAATTTATTAAAGTAATTATTATGACTTTAATTTGGGGGGCCATTATTGTTAATTTTAGTCTAAATAACTCTTGATTATTAAAAAATTACAAACCAACCAATAGAATAACAATATTTTTTAGGGCTGGGCTCAGTTCGGATCGGGCCGGTTTGGGCCTGAAACCGCAACCAAACCGTTTAATTTGGTTTGGCTTTTTTCCCAACCGCAACCGCATTTCCAAACATCTGGGCCGCATTTTCGGTGTAACCGTTTTTCCGGTTCGGGCCGGTGCGGTTTCGGTCTGCACCGAATTGTAAAAATGGGTGGAAAAAAAAAAAAAACAAGTATGACTGAAATGAGTGAAATCCATTAATCCAACTATCTGATACGAGCAAAAGCAATCGCCAATTTAAATCCTGAAAAATGTAGTTGTTAGTATAGAATAAGCAGGGATCGTTCAAGCCGGGGATTGGGGGTACTTACATGTGAAACAAAAATAAGAGAAAGAATTTACAAGACAAACGAAAATAACAAGTATATATAGACAACAATTCGAAATTTACAAAGAATCCAAGTTAGAGTTAAATTAGGAATCCTACTCCTACTAGAATACATTTTACAAGTCATAGTCAAATTAGAAATTCATATACAACAAGGATTACTACTTCTACACTAATTAGGAATACTTAATCTACAAGAAAACAAAATCCCTAAAAATAAGGAACCAATCCCTAAAAAATAGGAGCACACCCTAAAAAAATAGGAAAACATCCCTAAAAATTAGAAAACCCTAACAAACTCCTAAAAAACACCAAAACAATTCCTACAAACACTATTCACGGATACTATTCACGAAATTAAAATATATTTTCAAATTATTTATTTTATTATTTACTAATTACATGCATACTAAAAACCTAAATCGATTTTACATATTTACAATTATACAAGAACATCAAGAAACAAGAACAGGGGGGGTTTTAAAGATTGAATTCGAAAATTTCAGAAAACAAATAAAAACAAAAAATCGTTTTATTTACAAAGGTGGGAAAAGAAGGATTTTCGGAAAACAATTCATCAAGAACAATTCAAGATCAACATATTCATGCATCTTTATCTTTATTAATCACCAAAGAACGCCATCAACCAAGACACAAAGATCAAAGCAACCAATGTCCCTTTTAACTTTCTTTCTTATGTTAATTGAAATAGCAAAGCACCAAATCAATTTATTTTGAAAACCCGACATCACACATACGTTGAAAATTCGTTTTCAAATCATTAAGTTCAAGAAAGAATTGATAAACATGCAAATCCAAGCATGTCAAAACTCATCATCACATGCATAATCTGATTTCGACTCAAAGTAAGCCTTTACTACTTATTCGAATTAGGGTTTACAAAGCATAAACCTAATTACTAGCAGATTACATGCAAGTCATCCTATTTGTTTGTCAGACCAAGCGAATCGTTAACATGTAATGAAGCATAAAACCATATTATCATTCCATCGATTCGGCAACTAATCAATATCAAAAACACATAAACAAATCAAACATTGAAAAGAACATCAAAATTGTATCCAAAAATCAAGTTGCATACTCAAAAGTTTAGATTCACACATAGAAAATCCAAAGCAGAAATTCTATCTAACAAATACACCAAACCGTGAATATATGTATGGTAAAGCATATGAACAACCCTTAATTACATCCCAAAGACCCAAAGCAGCTCCAAGGTGTCGCAACAAGTGAAGACCACGACAATGGAGGAAGATGGCACTGCTAAGCTCCTTGAAGATTGTGAAAAACCTGAAACTAGAGAGAAAGCAAGTGAGAAACCGAAATTGTGGAGAAAATTGTTCACCTTGAAATGTCAAATACACAAGGTATATATAGCAGGACATCCCAAGGCTCTCCCAATTCGTTTCTACTTGACTTCTCCAAGTTCTTGTTGATCTAGGACTTCTTTGACATAAAACAGATTTCCGGCAGAATTGGCCTAAGTTCACTAAAACGGCCATAACTTTCTCTAAAAAATATATATCGATGAACCGTAAAACGTTCTGGAAACTAGACATCCGTAGATTTCCAACCATATAAAGATCATAATTTTCCAAGCTCTGAGCTATTTTGGACGCTCCTTTGAAGTTGACTGATCTGCACAGGCAGATTTCCGAATCTGTAATGGATTTGACTTTAAAGCATAACTTGTGTCCATTTAGAATTTCCTTGCCCTCACATGCCTCTCACATGTCTTCCACGCCTTGTTGAGGAATGAAACGTCAAGAACCTTCAAGAACCTTCAAGAATCTCACGGAAATTCTTAATCCTTTTCCACTTCGAATTCCAACTCCATATTTCTTTCAAAACCGAATCCCAAGTGTATTGCTCTTCCATGTGCACGGAATATGATCTTCTTGAGACTTCTAGATGCTTCATGAACGTTCCAAGGCTCTCCTAGTATGAGTAGAACTCCATATGCAAGTAGGTTTCCTAGTCAAATACTGCTTCCTTTTGCCGAAATACTCTGGACTCTTCCGGAACCTTCTTGAGTAATCCTTATTCAATAGGGACTCCTTATCACACTAGAATTCCTTATTTGAGTAGAATTGGGTTTCCTTGTCCAAGTTAGGTTTAGACTCCTACTCCAACTGGGATTCCTTAAGAACTTCCATTTCTTCATTTCTTTCCATTTCTGCGCCACTTGTGCCTTCGTTAGTCACTTTTGGACTTTGAGATTCCATTTTACCTGAAAAACACTAACTAGGTTAAATTGATCAAGATAAAGGAAATTACTTAGCAAAATATAGGATTTAATAATTATAAACATGGCATTTATGCTCCTATCACTATCCAAGTACCATATTGAAATGCCAAACTAACAAATGTTCAAAGTGCAATCTGGCAAAGTCCAAACAGCCAAAATACCAAATTGAACTTCAAACGTTAAAATGATCAAATGCAATCTGCCAAAGTACCAAATTGAAATGACTAAAATCCAAGGTCTGAAATATATTACAAAACCATTCCCAAAGTCTCAAATGAAACCAAATTAAACAAGCTAGTGCAGATGTGCAAGTTCAACAGACCAACAAATTTGAAAAAAAAAAAACAGACAACAAGCAAGCTGCAACAGGTACACTAAATGCAGTTCCAATCTGCCGATTCAGCCCCATTCATCGAGTCACTAACGGAAGCCCCTAACATCAACCCTTTGAGCTTTCATTCAATTTCCTCCGAGTCACTAACATCACCTCCATCTAGCCATCAAAGTCCCAAAACAGATTCAAAGTCATCTAATAGATTCAAAACAGATCCAAAGTAGTAAGATAATGCTAAAATGAGCAAAACAGTAAAATGAAGATATGAACAAGTTTAGAACAGAAAAGTCCATTACCAAGTTCATGTTTTTCCAACTCCTCATATAGCTGCAGCTCCTCTTTAGTTGGTTCTTTGTATGCATTGAATCCAGATCCTCTCAGCCAATCACTCAAGCAAACCAACCCCTCAACCATCTTAGGGGTGAGTGAAGCTCGGAAAGGGTCTACCACTCTCTTTCCTAGGCTAAATGCAGATTCCGAAGCCACCATTGAAGCAGGTACCGCAAAGACATCTTTAGCAATCTTTGCAAGAATAGGAAACCTTGGAGCATTCTCCTTCCACCAGTTCAAAAGCTCAAATTTTTCGTTGGAAAGGTCTTCAGCAGCCTCTAGAAGATATTTGTCTATCTCATTCTTGATCACTACTACATCCTTCTCCTGCCTCAACAACTTGAATTGATGAAGGTTCGCTGCATGGCTATCCTCATCAACTCGCACGGATGCCGACTCAATCCTTGGCAAAGTGACATTTCTTGAAGCTGCTGCAGCCTCTAGATCAGAATCTGCACAACAAACAAAACCAGTGCAATTAGTGTACCAATAGTTAAAATGACTGAAAAAAAAAAACAAAACTGGCAAAGTTGTTACCTGCATATTCATCAAACAGCTTGGTCAATGAATTCTTCACTTCCTGAATCATCAATGGAACTACAAGTTGGTCAGATTGCAGCTTTGGGAAGAAGAACTCAAGATACAACAGTTTGTATCTTGGATCAAGAACTACGGCAATTAGCAGAATTTTGTTTAAATCTTCAAGAGAAAGCCAATACTTGTCGAATTTCCTTTTCATCGAGGTCCCAATGCTAACAAGAAGAGGATCATCGCTGATAATGCATTTATCCAGCTCACCAATAATAGTGCACATCTAAAGGAGAGGTTCATTGGCGGTTACATGCTTAGTGGCACTAAACTTCAAGGTGGCTTCATAATTTTGTTTAAGAAACTTAGCAAGCCTTGCTGCCTTATCCCAATCGGCAGCTCTAGGAGGCCCTTCTCTCTTGTTTCCACCCACCCTCTCTTGGAAATACCCCTCAAACTGCTGGTCTTCATCCTCAAGCCTAGAAAATGCCTTCTTGTACTTTAGAGCTAAATCCAACATAAAGTATGTTGAATTCCAACGTGTGCACACTCCAAAGGAACAATTCCTCCCTTATGCTCGATCTTTTCTTGAGCTGCACACTTCCTAAACTTCTCAAGCCTTGCCGGCGAAGACCTAATATACTTCACACAATTTCGTATGCCATCAATGGAGGAGTCTAGCTCCTCCATTCCATCCCTCACAATGAGGTTCAGAATATGGCAGCAGCAACGCTAATGCAGAAACGATCCTCCCAACACAACCTTATCCCAATTTCCTATCTTCTCCCTCATGTACTCTAAAGCCACCTGATTTGGACTTGCATTATCGACAACTATTGTGAAAACCTTATCAATCCCCCACTTAATCAAACAAGATTCAACCAGCTTGCCTATTGTTTTACCCTTGTGATTTGGAATCACACAAAAGTTTAAAATCCTCTTGTGCAACTTCCAACTCTTATCTCTTATCTACGAAATGAGCAGTCAACACCATGTAATTAATGTTTTGGATACTTGTCCAAGTATCCGTTGTGAGTGAAACCCTTTGCTGATTAACAGCTAAAAACCCCCTAATCCTCTCCCTCTTAGCCTCATAAAGCTTCCAAATATCTCTAGCTATTGTTCTCCTAGAAGGTGGCTTAAATTGAGGCTGAGTCACCTTCATGAAATCCTTAAACCCTTCATTCTCAACAAACGAAAATGGCAGTTCATCACGAACCACCATTTTCGCACAAGCTAGCCTAGAAGTCCTCTTATCATAAGCAATAGCAATTAATTTACCTCCACTTTCAGCTGAATCAAAGGTCAAGTACTTCTGCTTCTTATTCGGGGTATAGATTGGCGATTTCCTGCACTGGTACAGCACGTGTGTCCTCATTGCTGTTGTGTCATTGTTTCTGGAGTCGCTTGCGTAGGTTTGGGGGTAGTACTTGCACCTTGAACGCAGTGGCTTTATCAAACTCCCATCTGGATTCTTCAACTTCTCGAAATGCTGCCACACGATCGAGTTGTTCTTCCTCTTGCTTGATCCGTCTTGTTCTTCAGGAAGTGGTGGAAGGGCTGCTGCTGGAGCAGGACTTTGAACAACTACAGCAGTATGACTTGGTGTGGGGGTTGTCCTGATGCTAGAGTCTACAGTTCCAGCCGGTGTAGAAGTTGGAGTTGAGGAAATCCCTTCCATAATCTGCATAACAATGAAACACCAAACAGAAAATCAAAAAATGAAACACAAACAGAAAATCACAACTAACATGCAGTTTACAACCAACTACAATTTCCAGTTCAAAACCAACTACAAGTCTACAACCAACAGGAAATCAAAACGAGAAGAGAAATCAAACAAAACCATTTTGCAAAAACCCATTTACATCAACAAAACAGAACCAAAATGAAATCAAAGCAACCAATCATCTTGATATCGGCAGAAACCCTAATCAAGTAAACCCAGTATTCCAGTAACCCACCAACCAATTATCCTCTCTCATTTGATACCCAGTAACCCACCAACCAATCATCCTCTCTCATTTGATACCCAGTAACCCTAAGCACCAAACCAGCTTGCAGTTCTCAAACTCCTTCAAAAAATGAAAAACCAATCATATACAGATGAAATCGAGAAGAGAAATCGAGAACAGAAGAGAAATCGAGTATCCGAACCTGAATAGTGAAAGGATAGGGTCAAAGACTTCGGCTGGGCTCGAAGGAAATCCACCTTGCAGTTCTCGATCTCCTTTAAAAACATGAAAAAACGAAGATGTTAAGTTGAGGAGAAGAGAAGATGAAATCGAGTGCAGAAATAGAAGGAAATCCACCTGAGTAGTAAGACAAAGCACCGGCACCGGCGCCGTCAACGGTCAGTTGTCGAAGGCTTCTGCTGGCCTCGAAGGAGAGAGTGAGAGATCGAGTTTGGGGTTTGGGGTCTTACCCTCTTTAGGGTTTCTGCCAGATCGAGTGTGGCCAAGTCTAGGTAAGCTTGGTCTTAGGGCCAATCAGAGATTGATAGGTATTAAAAATAATTGAAAATATATAATTAATTTAAATTCGGGTCGGTCGGTTTTAATCCGGTCAGTTCGACACCTGGACCCGATTCCGACCCGAAGTGGAGCGGTTCGGTTCGGTGTGTTCTCAGAATGGCGTCGTTTTGAATTCGGATTGGTTGCCGCACCGGAATTTGCGGTTCGGTCGGTTCGGTAACCGGATTTCTGGTGCCAAATGCCCAGCACTAATATTTTAAAAATCATTGGGGGGGGGGGGGCCAGGGCCCACTCTGGCCCCCATGAAGTTCCGCCATTGTCCAGGAATAATACATCAGGGCCTCCAATTCATTGCTAAAACTAAAGAACCGAGCATGGTTGAGAAATTAATGACAAGCACGGAAACCCAGCAACTTCACTAGCCAAAAAGTTCCAGCCATGAAAACAATAATACGCATAGGTCATATATCCTATTGGGATTTCTTTGCCACGGAACTAAATGAGAAAGCTATGACCGTTTGATACATGTAGAAAAGTTCTAGAAAATTTTTGGGGAAGTTTTTAGGTTTGCATGCAAAAGAAAAACAAAATCAAGGAAGGGGGTGTAGTGAGTGAACTACAAGTATAATGAGCAATTTATTTTTTTATATGTGAATGATATAATTAAGGTTATTTTAGGAATTCAAAAGGACGTCTAGTGAGCAAATGTTTGTATTTAAAAACAAATAGGAGATGTAGAGAGTATGAGAAGTCAAATGAGCAAATTTAGAGCATCTTTAGCAGACTCTCTATTTTGACTCCTTAGCTATTTTGGAGAGGATATTTAGCTTTTTATCTATTTTAGCAGCTGCACCAGACTCCTAAGTGGCTCTCCATTATAACTTTTAGCTATCTCGCTCCTAAATATAGAGAGCGAGATGAGGCTTTCTATAATTTAAAACATTTCTTTTAAGTTATTTTATGTAATTTATAAATATATTTAAACTATTTAATCTTCATTTGAAAAATTATATAAATTCAAAACTAGCTAAAATAGAGAGCACTGATACAGACGTATTTCTAAAGTGGCTAGCTAAAATGACTTTTTAGCTACTTTGGCTAAAATTTAACTCTAAAATGGCTAGCATTGCTAAAGATGCTCTTAGAGATCCCAATAGAAACTCTCCCAATCAAACGAGACAAAAGCCTCATAAGTTCAGATGATAGACAATATGTATTGACAGCTCTTGTTGCATGGGTGAGCCTTACTAAATTTGTTGATATATTTGCATTGGTTTTCTGATGGGAGTGGACAACCATGTAAATTGAGTATGATTTGAATTCTCTTGGAATTATTCATTGGCATCACAATTTGCGGTCTTAAAAGTTTCTCATATCAATGAATTTTCACTATGTTTAAAACTTGAATGCATGTTAGAGATTCAGACTTTTGTTGGAGCAGGGCCGGTCCTGAGAATTTAGAAATTTAGTGCAAAAATTTGACCGAGACCTTTTGTTGCATAATGACTTTAAAAAATGAATGGATATAATAAAACAAATGTCATGACAAGATCATTCAATAATTTAAAAAGTTATTTTCAAACAACTAACCAAGACAACTAAGAAAAGACAAGAACAAAAAAGGAAAATGAAGATGGACCTACTAAAAAAAATGACCTACTAAAAATAAAAAGCAAAGGGGCTAGTATTAATTACATTTCTGATGTATGGTTAGATGAGACTCCTACTATTTTTCGGGATGTTCTCTATGAGGATGGCTCAGCTCGGGTGCAAACAGGGACTGGTACCGTCACCAACTTTGAATGTTTAGAATACTGGATGATCTCTATTGAAGTAGACCTTTCTTCCCCGTGATGGCTTCATGGCCCACAGGAGCAGTAGTAGACACTGAGACTAGTGTAGAAGATGACACCATCAGTGGGCTTTGAAACATCGACAGCTGTGCATCCAGCACCTCGGCCGGGTTCCAGGAATTTAGAAGGTGAAGGATCTCGGGGTGGAAGTAAAGGGATTAGGCGTAATTGCTTGTGATAGAAGCCCAACAAAGTCTGGGGATACCTGAAGCCTACCATCAGAAAGCCTAACATAGCTAGGGTGAGAGTTTGACCCAACCTGCACCGTCACTGCCTCAAGCGTCGGATGCGTTCTCATCGCCTTACCATTCTTAATTCCCGGCTTATCAAGTTATAGGATCTCTCCCAATGTCGCACCAATCAAAGCCACGGCGCCATTTGTCATGAGGGGAGCGAATGACTGAAGATCTCCACCCATATTCCTTTTCATTCATTTTTTTTTATTGACTTGACATGTCTAGCTAATGACTTCAATATATTCCTTTTCATTTACTAAAAAAATAATAATTAAATATATGTTTAAGGATATCTCTATTTATGTTTGGCCCAAACTCTAGGTTACTTGACCTAGTGGTAATAGGGTTAAATTAGAAGGATCTAGATTCCTATTCAATGTACGATTACTTTCCTTGTACGATTGAGATTCTATGCATTCTAATCCTCTATATAAAGAGGCCCCTATTATCAATGAGAACACACAGCAAATTCCTCTCAAATTCAGTTTCTCTACAACACGTTATCAGCACGAAGCCCTAACCCTGAAAACCCTAATTTCGTAACCTTCAAAATCCTGCAACCACCGCCCCACATATCGAAGCCCTATTCCCAAGGAGCCCAAAACCGGCGGCGGAACCACCGGAACCGGCCGGAAAACCCCGGAACCAGCCGTCGGAAAAATCGGACCGGCCCCTGCCCTGTGCCTGCCCCTGCGAGCCCTGCGGAGCAGCTGCCGAGATCTGCCGAGCCCTGTGCCTGCTCCTGCCGAGAGCTGCCGAGACACCTGCCGAGACCTGCCGAGACACCTGCCGAGACCTGCCGAGACACCTGCCGAGACCTGCCGAGAGCTGCCGAGACACCTGCCCGCCCCTGTCGACATCTGCCGAAAGCTCCGCATAGCCCCCGCCGACACCTGCCGAGCACCTGCCGAGACCTGCGCATCCCTGTGCCTGCATCTGCCGACAGCTGCCTAGCACCTGCCGAGCATCTGCCTGCCAGCCCTGCACAGCCCCTGCAGCAACCCTGCCTAGCTCCGGCCACCACCTCCGGCCACCAGTTTCCGGCCACTTTTCCGGCGACCTCCGGCAACCTTTTTCCGGCCACCTCCGTCATCTTTTCCGGTCAAGAATTCCAGCATCTTTTCAAGGTAAACTTTTCTAAAAGTTCCCGTTTTTGAAGTTTTTCAATTTCTTCTTCTTTTTCTCGGGGACTTCCAACATCCCTTCTTCTACCCCCCTTTCTTCTTCATAGGGGAGACCAAAAGCCGAACTGTGGGGGTTCGTGCTCACTCCGAGCTTAGAGCTTGTAGAGTCCTCCAAACTTAGAGTTTGTTGAGAAGAAAACGATCGACCACTCACATCGTCGTTTCGATCCAATCCAAAACCCCCTCTTGGAATCGGATTTTCTTGGAAGTGACTATGCTCAGAAAATCCCTAATTTCTTGGAAGCGACTACGCTCAAAAATTTTATAGTTTTTCGTGGTAGCCTTTTTTCGCTCCGAAACTAACCCTATTTTCTTGTTGTTTTTCAGGATGAGTAACCTGAACAAGTTGAGCTTCGCTCCACTAGAGACAACAGGCGCAGGATACCACAAGTGGGTCCGTGATGTGCGCCAGCATCTTAAGGCTGATGGGATCCTGAGTACGATCCAAGAGCCAAGTCAGGATGTGCGTACTCCTCAACAAGCTGCTGCTTTTGAAGCAAATAGAGCTACGAGAGAGGCGAATGAAGCTAAAGCCATCATTCTCATGACAAGGCACATGAATGACGCGCTCCAAAATGAGTACCTCAATGAGGAAGACCCAAGAAGACTATGGGTAGAACTCGAGCAGCGTTTTGGCAACGTCCGTGATTCCCTGCTTCCAGACTTAGAAGTGAGATGGTCTAGCCTCCGCTTCTGTGATTTCAAGTCTGTACTTGACTACAATTCGGAAGCCCTTCGTATCAAATCTTTGATGGAATTCTGTGGACAGAACATCACTGATACGATGTTGATCGAGAAGACTCTCTCCACCTTCCCCGTCTCTGCATTGATGATAGCCAAAAACTTTCAGATTGATGTCAATGCCAGACGCATCACAAGATTTCATGAGCTAATTGGTGCCTTGAACGTAGCTGAAAAGCACGACAACATACTTGTGAAGAACTATAACTCTAGACCCGTGGGAACCAAGTCAATTCCGGAGTCTAACTATAGTCGCGCCTCCAAGGGAGGACGCAAGGAGCGAAACCCTAAGAATAGGGATAATTCTGGACGTTCTGGTCCATATTCTCGCCCTAAAGAGGAAGGAAACCGTCAAGATAGGCGTGCACGGAACCGTGGAGGTAAACGTGTGAAGAGAGAGAGAGAGGCCAAGCCTCCGGTTATGGTGGTGACGCCACCAAAGGATATAACCGCCCTCAAAGCGCTCCTAAAGCGCCTCGTTCAAGGGAATCTGACCGTAAAGATGCTTGTCTCAGATGTGGACTGCCAGGACATTGGGCAAGGGCGTGTAAAGCATCCCAAAATGTTGTAAACGCATACAAGATGTATTGTGAAGCAAGGGAGGCAAATTACATGGAACAAGAAGATCAAGATGGAGATCTCGATCTAAGGGTGGAAGACTACAAGGATTAAGACCCAGAAACTGGCGATTTTGATTAAGTCTTTTTATTTTCCAAGAGATGTAGGCAATTGCCATATTATTTTTATAGTAGATGACAATGCTATTAGCACCCCAATGGTCGTCCGTAGTCTTGATCCAAAGAAGGATCAATTTCATCCAAAAGATGACGATGAAGAAGTGCTAGAGGCAGAAGTGCCCTACCTAAGTGCAATAGGCGCATTATTGTACTTAGCTCAATGCACAAGACCGGATATCTCATCCGCTGTGAACTTGCTAGCTAGATATAGCTCTGCGCCTACACGACGCCATTGGACTGGTGTTAAAGATATCTTTCGATACCTAAGTGGTACGATCGATATGGGCTTGTTCTATCCCTACAGAGAGAAGATGGATTCGGACCCATCAAGTGCCAGGGACGCCACACATGGTGGACTGCGTCCCCTATCCCCATCCCAAAACGATATAAGTGTTTTGGAAGGTTTTGCTGATGCTGGGTACCTCTCTGACCCACACAAAGGTCGCTCCCAAACTGGTTATGTTTTCACCATGGGAAAGACCGCGATATCTTGGAGGTCTACAAAACAGACCTTAGTCGCTACTTCTTCGAATCATGCAAAGATTATTGCTCTTCACGAAGCAGTTCGTGAATGTATATGGCTTCGATCCATAGTTACGCATATTCGAAGCAATTGTGGTTTGAAGTCTACCACAGATGAGCCAACGAGCATTTATGAGGATAATGCTGCTTGCATTGAACAAATGAAGCAAGGCTACATCAAAGGCAACAACACCAAGCATATATCGCCCAAATTCTTCTACAATCAGCAACAACAGAAGCTCCTCAAGATCAAAGTGAACCAGGTTCGATCTGAGGACAATGAGGCAGACTTGTTTACTAAGTCATTGCCCAAATCCACGTTCGAGAAACATGTGGCAAGAATTGGCTTGCGGAAATTATCTGAACTCCCATGATCGTAGTCATCAGGGGGAGGCGCAGACATCAGGGGGAGATGTCTACATGTTCACCTTGAAACGTGAAGGGTGTGTTGTGCTCTTTTTCCCCTTCGACCGAGGTTATTTTTGTCCCACTGGGTTTTTGTTACTCGGCAAGGTTTTTAACGAGGCAACGAGAGAAGCACCGCGTTTGGACAACACAAGGGGGAGTGTTTAAGGATATCTCTATTTGTGTTTGGCCCAAACTCTAGGTTACTTGACCTAGTGGTAATAGGGTTAAATTAGAAGGATCTAGATTTCTATTCAATGTACGATTACTTTCCTTGTACGATTGAGATTCTATGCATTGTAATCCTCTATATAAAGAGGCCCCTATTATCAATGAGAACACACAGCAAATTCCTCTCAAATTCAATTTCTTTACAACAATATACAAATTTAGCTAAACGTTAATTTTGATTGCTAGTTATTTATTGGGATTTTGTCCATTTACCCCATTTTTAGGGATTTTTTTCCCACTTACCCCATTAAGTTTTTTTAATTCCCCCTTACCCAAAACAGTCTAAGGAAGTCTTCCCTAATACCCCATTAGGTTTTTTTTTTTTTTTGTTAATTTTTGAGACTATTTTAACCTCACCTCTTTGTTACTTAGAGAGAGAGAGAGAGAGAGAGAGAGAATGGAAGAGAGAGAAACCATAGGAGACTTCGCCGGAGCCCCATCACTGGCTGCCGGATTCCCGTCACCGGCCGTCGGATTCCGATAACCGGTCGTCGGATTTCTGCCAACTTTCGCAGGATTCCGGTCACCGGCCGCCGCCCACCGGACGTCTTTGAAAACCTCGCCGGAGGTCCCCAAAGAGGTCGTTGAAAATCTCATAGGTCGCAGGAAATGTTTATTGCCTCCAAATAGACGTCTATTGCCCCTATTGAGGGGTAATAAACCTCTATTGGAGGGCAATAGACCTTTATTG
Organism: Rosa rugosa; assembly: GCF_958449725.1. NCBI lineage: Eukaryota > Viridiplantae > Streptophyta > Magnoliopsida > Rosales > Rosaceae > Rosa > Rosa rugosa. The sequence goes on from NC_084820.1 coordinate 38,513,311, forward strand.
AGGGGCAATAGAAGTTTATAAAACCTGGCCGGAAGTCTCCAAAGAGGTTGTCAGAGATCTCATATGGAGCCAGAGAGGTTTATTACTTCCCTGAATAAACTTGTATTGCCCCCCAATAGAACTATCGGTCGCTAGAATGAGAACTAATCTCTATAAAATTAGACAAATAAAACTTTAATTAAGGAAAAAAAAACGAGGAGATTACATCAATTCAAAACATTTATTGCCACCCAATAGACGTCTATTGCCCCCTAATAGATATTTAACAAACCTCTATTGCCTTCTAATAGACATTCAAAATATTTCTTTTTTCTTTTTTCTTTCCTTCTGGGCCTTCTACCCCCACTTTACCAAAAAAAAAAAAAAAACAGATTTTATAAAGAAAACAAGACCAAATTAGATGATGGAATTCTTTTCAAAGTGGTGCATGCATAAATTGCTTTGCCAAGCAATCAGGACAATTGGCCACTACTTAGAACTCCCAAGACTATTTCCAGTGTCGTTTTACACCCTTCATGATGTGAATATCAATCAAAAAGCAAGCGCATGCTACAATGGATGGCAACTAGCTCCCATGGCAAGTCATAATCTCATTCACCAATAGAGAAGTAGTGGCAAATGAATTACAAATTACTAATGAACTCTCAAGAATTTAACCAATAACCAATGAAAAAGTAGAAACAGAAAGAGCTTAACCAAACCAAAGCAAGCAAGAACCAACACAGAAAGCAAACCTGTAAAAAAAAAGAAAGTAATTTAACAGCCAAAATCTCAATTTCACATCCACAACTAAATTCCAAATCACCATCCCCGAAAAATCCACACCTGTGTAACAAACCACCTAAACTAATAAGCAGCCACAACGGCAAACCCCACCGGCACTCTGGTAAATGCCGCCGAGACCTATCATCTTCGTCCGTCGTTTTATCAATCGAGCTCTCGTTGATCCTCTCCTTCAGCAACCGGATCACCTCAGGCATCAATTCCACCACCAAAGCATCACCAGATTTATTGCTGTAATCGGAATAATTTTATGAGATTCTAGAAACGCTCGGTCGGCGGCGGCCGCGAGGTGAGCTTCGTTGATGTTAGATTAAGGTTTCAAGGAAGGAGAGGCTCCAGTAAGCCTTTCAAAGAGATGTTGCTACTCTGTGACGGCGGGTACCGGCAGTTGCCCCTCCGAGACTCCGGTCTCCGACATGCTGTGGCGTCGCCAGAGCTTCAGGACTCTAAACGATTCGCTCCGGTGAGGATGGGAATTCGAGGAATTGGATGTGGTGTTTGCAGAGAGAGGAGAGAAAGGAGAGAGAGTGCGATCTGGAAGAGGAGAGAGATCAAGGGAATAAACAATTTGGTTAAGGGTAAAATTGTTATTTTGCTTGAAATTGGGTAAGTGGGAATAAAAATTTGTTGTTGGGGTAAGTGAGACAATTTTAGCTGATTTTAATGCTTTGGGTCAAGGACCCTTATTTATTTGAGAACAAAAAGAATATGATAGTCATAAAATTTGCGTAATCATTGATGAAAATAGATATGTACATGAATATAAAAAAGTGATTTTTCATCTTCATTTAAAAAAAAAAAAAAAAACAGCTGGTGCAGTTGCTCTCAAGTCTTAATTAATGAAACTGCAGAATATAAGGAGAGGACATAGAGCCTAGATTACAGTAAGCATCAAGAGAACATCCTGAAATAATACCAGGTTTTTCCACAAAATCTATGTATTCTAACATGCACCAATTAACAAAAAGTGCTCGACTAGCTACTCCATTTGCTTTAACAAAGCAGTGATATAATGGAAAAATAACTCTATCATGAAGAAGCATCATTAGTTAATTACAAATAGTACAGCTTTCCTACTATGTTGCTGCACGAAAATAGATCCGGCAGCACTATGTTTCATCTTGCCACCAGAAAATTGCGTCCATTTGATCAAGTAAATGGCTCGCCACCTTGCTAGACCAGACAAGGCACACTGAGTGTGCAATCAAGGAAAGAGCCCATGTCGCCCTATCAAATAGTGGCAGGGACTTATTAGCGTCATAAAGCCACGTTTAACTAAAATTAAAATGCAATAATCAAAACAGAAAAATAAAATTGGACCAAAGCCAAAGCCCAGGCTCAAATACCACTAGGCGCAAGTCCAAGTTGAAAATGGTAGAGGCCGTGGCACCACCATCTCGCCTGTAAGACCCTAGTCTTCCCAACACTTGACAACAATTCCGTCATCACTTGCTTTGCGCCAAGCAAGGAGCTCCATCCCCGGATAGGATCCTAGCATCCCAAACTAGATAAGAGCTTTCTAATCAAATCTGAGCACCACAGATTCCAACATTGCCACACTCCAACTAAGATGACCCGTCCACTAGGAAAGGATTCTTCCTCACTCACCATCCTTTAACCTGCCGCCGTAATTCCCCGTGAAACTCTCCGAGATCTCAGACGAGACACCGACATCGTCAACCTCACCTCCTCCCTTCTGACTTGGTTTGTTTCGAAAGATCTTAACATAGTCCATGATGGACCCATCACACCAAACATGAAAAGGACCTATTCAGCCGCACCCGCTGCTCATCAAAAGGCCAGAGGCCTCTTCGGCTCGGATAGCCACTAGACGAGAACATATTTACAATTGAGAGGGGAATCTAGTATATGCGCTTGCAGTGTGTTCCTTTGAGAATGAAAAATGAATTGGGATTTTTCATCTTTTAGGTAATCATAAAAAAGATTGTCCCAATAACATTTTAATGATCAATATGAAAAAAAAATTTGGACGGGACATTAGAGGTGTATCACAAGATTATATCAAATAGCATAGCATAAGCCTACAATTTAGGGTTTGAACTTATTTTTTCATTTCTTCACGATGTGTATATGGTCTTTTTACTCTATCAATGAGCTATACTTTGGGCAGTTTGAAACTTGATGAAGTCTTTGACACCAGAAAAAAATATGTACTTGTAGCTTCTACGAGTATGGTAATTTCCAATCACGGGGTTCACTTGGCCAGTTTGGTTTCCAAAATGCACCTCTCAGTCTCTCCACCATGAGATTTCGTGAATTTGTGATTTTGTTTATGTTTTTTTTTTTTTAATGCTTGAATTTAAATGTTCATGTAATTTAACTGCATATGGTCTGATTAATTAAAATTTATCTGAGAATTTTACACTAGTAATTGAGAAAACCAACCCCCAAAGTTGAGGATGATCGAGTACATATATTTTATTATTGAAAAGTCAATTGTTTTTTAGAAAATTGTTCTATGCACCGATAATGCAAGTGAACTAGCACATTCAGCAGATCTCAGCCGTTGATATTTATAGGTTTTTTTTTTAATAACAAAAAAATAACTTGATGTTATCTAATCGTCTATTTTTGTTAGTGCAAGTGCACGTCGATACACTGAATACTCTCTATTTCTTTTAGTTTTTTTTTTCTTTTTGTTTTTGTTTTTTTTCGGTTTGTTGTCAGTGTAAACAATTGAAAAAGTGTGGTGAATCCTATATATCAGACGTGCTCGAGTTATGCTTCATTCAGATCCTGACTAATGCAAAAAGTACAAAAGAAAGCAGATTGTGTACATACATTTTCAATGAAATTATGAAAATCACGCATTTCACGAAGGCAGAGCATGATATATCTCATCGAAATAAAAAAAGTGTAAAGGATATCCTCAAATCTTACAAAGATTTGCATCAAGAATTAAAAATTACACCAATGATATGGGGTTTAATTAGCATTGCATGACTACATTGCCCTCAATATCATAAGAAACATGAGAAACATAATTTATATCAATATGCAACTTGTGATTTCTGGGGGCCCTCGCCAAATGGTGCGTTTACTATTAAATCTGCCACATGGTTACAAAATGCAAATGTAGAGAGCCATGTTCAATCTCCTTTGCTCAAGAAACTCTGGCAATTGAACGTACTTCCTAAGGTGAAGGTCTTTGGTTGGTTTCTCTTACGAGGTAGACTTAAAACCAGAAGCAGATTACACAGGTTTGGCCTCATTCACTCTAATTTATGTCCGTTATGCAATGGTAGTGAAGAAACTATTGACCATTTATTATGTCATTGCTCTATGTCAAGATTTGTTTGGAACTTTGCCAATTGCACTGTTTTACTTAATGCAAATAGCCTGCACCAGAAATTAACTGATTTATTTATTGATGCTCCTTATGATGCCAATCTCTTTGCTAAGATCATTTCTCTATGCTATCACATTTGGAAGGCAAGAAATAACAATGTTGTCAGGAATGAAGCTTTCTCCTCCCCTGCTATAGTGGCCATTGCAGCTTCCACTTCTCAAGATTTCCTCATTCATAATCCTCCTGTAAGGCGTCCTCCAGATCAGAGGGAGCACATCAAATGGAATCCTCCTCCTCCAGACCATGTTAAAATCAACTTTGATGGTTCAATCATCCAACAAAACAACAATGCAGCTATTGGCTTTGTCATCAGAGACAGCTTTGGATGTCCTGTTATTGCTTGTGCTAAACAAATTGGGAAAGCTAATGTCCCTCTGACTGAAGCTGTTGCTCTCCGGGAAAGCCTCTAAAAGCTTAAGAGCTTAACTACACCAACCTGTTGATTGAAGGGGATTCCCAACTGGTCATTCACTTATTGGGAAGACCAACACTCCTTGGCATCTACAGTCTATCATCCAGGACATCAAACAGCTAGCTTCCAACTTCAATTCAATCGTTTTCACCCACACTTTACGGGAAGCTAATTTTGTGGCAAATGCCCTTGCCTCCATAGGCCATGGATCAGACGAGCTCATTTCTTGGATCAGTCACTTTCCCTCGAGTGTTAATTCAGCTATTAGCTTTGATCTGTTTGGCGCAGGCTGATCTAGAGGAGCCTCCCTTTAGCTTGTTTTGTTAGTCTTTTCGTATCAAAAAAAATATATATATGCAACTTGTGATCCTGAGTCCTGACAAAGGATGCTTACGTTTCTTCTGTTCTACAATTATTTCAGATGATACCCCACAATCAATTTTTTACTTCCTACATGATGCAATTCTGCCTCCTCCCACTTAGGCAGGGCAATGGACAGGATGAGATTTCAATATCATCCATGTCTTGAAGACTATTCCCCACCTCAGTTCCATACACCAATTTCCAATAACAAAATATCGCTAAGTTTAATTTTATGGTCCAAATTTAAGCATGTATAGCTTCAGAGAGGATCAGACGAGGACGTCTGTAGTGCAGTAAAAGTGCGGATGTTCACCCTCTCATTTTGATTAGGCGCCAATGGCGGCGCTGCTCTTGTTGGAAGAAAGACCAAGCCTCCATCTTGAGCTTTTTCTTGCCAGTGGACTCATCGGCTACGAGTGTACAGTCGACTTTGATGGCGCTTGAAGTTTCAGGTGGGCTCGTCGCCCAGACCTTCGACTTCGATCATGTTGGCCTTCATTTCATGGTCACGCCGTTCGAGATGTCCATGGTCTCCATCCGGCAAGAGCAGAGCCACCGTCGATGCCTGATCGAGATGAGATGATGGACGTCTACACTTTTACTACACTGCAGATGTCCTCTTTTGAACGGACATGTATATAGCTTAAACAAAAATGCATTGTTTATAAATTTCTATAGCTTAACCAATTAGCACCATCAGCAGGGCCACCAAGTGATTAAGCGTGTATGTTCCAGCAATATAGTCCTAGAAAAATAGAAACAATCCAAAACTCACTCATTGCTTTACATAATGTATTCATTTGTTGTCATATACAACAAAAACAACATAATTAAATAGCACCACAAAAGAAAGCAGCAGGATTGTCATTGTTCTTTTTAATTCTAGGAAAAAAATCACAAATAGTCACTGAGTTATAACTCATTCAACACTTAACTCACTGTATTTTCAACAATATCACTTAACTCACTCACTTTTACATCCGTCTTTCACTTAACTCACTGCCGTTAATTCTACCGTTAGAAACCATTAAAATTGAGGGTATATTTGTCAAAACGCTTAAAATACATTTTTAACTTAATTTCAATTTTTTTTAATTTCTGAAATTTCTAATAAAAAAGAATTTTATTTTAATTTGAAAATAAATATTTGTCAAATTTTTTTTTTTAAGTTGAAATGCATTTTTTTAGTGTTTAGACAAATATACCCTCAATTTTAATGGTTTTAATGGTAAAATTAACGACAGTGAGTTAAATGAAAAACAGATGTAAAAGTGAGTTAGTTAAGTGATATTGTTGAAAATACAGTGAGTTAAGTGTCGAATGGGTCATACCTGAGTGACCATTTGTGATATGGGTGCGGCTATTGCCACCCTATTAACTACTTTGTTCACCCTACATTCTCTTCTCACCCTAAATATATTTTTTTAATTCTAAGTTTACTTTATTCACCCATTTACAGTATCTAAAATACCCTTTTCCAATATAGCTTACTACGACACCCGAAAACTATGCAGCTTCTTGTTCTCTTTACCTTAGCAGAGCTAATTTTTACCTGATACATTCGCTCAGGTATCAGAAAAAGTATAGAAAGTTAAAGCTTAAACTTTCCAACAGTATTTCATTGAAATATTCAACTGGACATCTAAAAAACTCAAACTGAGAGCAAACATGCAACAACCTCCAGTTGTATACTCATTCATAGAGGCATTATAACCAACACCATTCATGCACATTTTCTAGCAGAACTAATTTCCATCACGACTCATAATTAAAGAAACCCACTTTCCTTTAATATTAGCAACAACCTCCAGTTGTATTTTTTTTGAAAAATATCATGTCGATATATTAATATTACTCAGGCCAGAAAGGACCATTACATATCCTCCCTCTACCATCTCTGGGCAGATAAAGAGTTTGTGGTAAAACCACAGCGATACATAGATTAGGTCCGATCATTTGACGGTACCCATGCTCACTTATTCAAGAAAGCCTATAAACTATGTTACAAAGACAAGTAAATAGGCTAGGTAAATAAAACCTAAATGAGACTCAGCCCTAGAAGGCTGACCCATTCCTCATGAGGCCCAAGATAAGGCCCAAAGACCTCATCCCAGTCCCAAAAAGAGTAAGCAAGCCCAAAAGGCCCAGCCAATCTCGGCGCCGCGCAACCTTCTAGCAGCTTTGTGTCTCGGACTCCACTGCCACCTGACGCTGCGACGACCACCAAGTGCAACCACAGAGACAGTTGCACCATCAGGACATCCCCGCCCAAGCCATTGAACATCGAATCTGATCGGAACTAGATTAACGAGAAAGGCTGGATGAGGAGTTTGATAAGCCAAATCAACAGCACCAGCGCCGATAGCGTTAAAACCATCCACCAGAGCAGGAGCCATCCACCACTGTGCACCACCGCAATCGAGAGCGCCACTCCATCTCTGCATGCTTCACCGCCGGCAGCGCCCAAGCGGAGCCTCTCACCTCGCCTTGACGTCCCTGGCCAGGACGAAGTAGATCGATCCACAGTCCCCATTAAAACCAGGGCTTCAGCAGCAAATTGGGATTGAGAGAGGCCTAGCCTTGGCCTCGTGGAGGAGAAAGTAGCCGTCATGCTCAATGAGTCCGATGACAAAGAGATTGGAATAGGTTGCCGTCGATGATGGAGGAGAGGCCAAGGGCACAATCCTAGTGGACCTCCAATGCGATCGCCCATATCCCAACACCCCGCGCCAGATCTGATTGAGATCATCTTGACAAGGAGTGCCTCGATTTGGGGTTGATCGATCCTGTTCCGTCCTTCGCCGGAGAAGACTAGGTTCCCTAGATCAGGTAAAGCAATAGGCAGAGGGCAATCAGGTTGCTCTGCAATTCCATGGTGTTGAGTCGGAACCCGCACCATCATATTCCATCCTTTGTTGCTGTGTAATGGCCAGAGCCATGGCTGGCTTAGAGATCGGCTGTTGGTGGCCGGAGGTAGATAGCCTAGCCTCGATGGGCTAGGGTTGAGGAAGAGCGGCGCTGCTCTCATAGGGTTTCCCCGTGTCGTGTCTCGTTCTATTGAAAATCAAACATGAATTAATATATAAACTAATCGTGTAGACCTCCAGTTGTATATTCATTCATAGAGGCATTATATCAAACACCCTTCATGCACATTTCTTAAAAGAGCTAATTTTCATCATGACTCAAAATTAAAGAAACCCACCCACTTTCCTTCAATATTAGCAAGTGGGCGGCAGTCTGAATCAAGAATTTGGTTTCAACTTTCAAGTAAACATCTTTATCAACAAAACCCAAAGTACCATAAATATCTAAGAAAAGCACACTTTCCTTCAATATTAGCAACAACCTCCAGTTGTATACTCATTCATAGAGGCATTATATCAAACACCCTTCATGCACATTTCCTAGCAGAGCTAATTTCTATCACAACTCAGAATTAAAGAAACCCACTTTCCTTCAATAGTAGCAAGTGGGTACCACTCTGAATCAAGAATTTGGTTCCAATCTTCAAACAAACATCTTAATCAACAAAACCCAAAGTAGCCATAGCTAACTAAGCAAAGCACAACAAAATTTGACAGCAAAAGGAGGCAAAACTTCGAGCTTTAATGGAAGCAGTTAGAAAGAGAACACAAACATGCATAATGGGTGCCATCGTAAGCTATAACCAAACCCCACTTAAACCCATAACAGGGACCAATATACATACCGAAAAAGGCACGGTTTGCACGGCATGGATTCCAAAGTAAATGAAAAGGGTAGGTCAATTTGACAGCAAGTGATTAATTTCAAAGTGAGAGTGATAGTGAAGGGACAATGCCCATGTGTAATTTTAAGTTCTATGATCATAAACGAAGAAACATGAAAACAAAAACGCAATTATCTCATTTTTAGGCTCCAAGTTAGCGTTAATATGATATATTTTTTAGGCATAAAAGTTATTAGCATAACACGAAAACGATTGAAGAAGATGAATGCTAAGAAAGAATTAGGGTTTAACGATGAGTGAAAAGATTAAAAATGAAGTTTAAGTATGTGTTTTGTAGGATTTTTTAATAAGATATTTTCCTTTATTGTAATTTTATATTGAGGCATTTTAGTCTTTCAATAAATCAAAAACTTGTAGGGTGAACAAAATAGTTAGTAGGGTGGCAATAGCCGCACCCTTGTGATATTTTTCCTTGATTCTAAGAGAGGATTTCATTTTTCTAGGGTTAAGGGTAATTTGCATTAATGTATTGAAATTGGTCCAAAAATAATCCCAAAAAAAAAAAAAAAAAATTAAACCGGCTACTCTGAAGTCTATATATAGTGTTCATTACTTGTGTTCTGATATACAACACACTAAGTTGATCAATATGGAAAGGCTAAACAGCTTTAGACACCTTAACCAAAAATGGTCAAATGGAGAGCATTCCAACGACCTACTTCATGCTCAAGCCCACATCTGGAACCACATCTTCAGCTTCATAAACTCCATGTCCCTCAAATCTGCAATTCAACTAGGTATACCAGATATCATCAACAAACATGGCTACCCCATGACTCTTTCTGAGCTCACATCTGCACTACCAATCCACCCAACCAAATCCCACAGCGTCTACCGCCTCATGCGAATATTGGTGCACTCTGGCTTCTTTGCTAAGAAAAAGCTGAGTAAAACTGATGAGGAAGGTTATACCCTTACTGATGCTTCCCAGCTCCTTCTGAAGGATCATCCCTTAAGCCTAACGCCCTTCTTAACTGCCATGCTCGATCCTGTTTTGACCAAACCATGGAATTACTTGAGCACTTGGTTCCAAAATGATGACCCTACGCCATTTGACACAGCACATGGGATGACATTTTGGGATTACGGGAACCATCAGCCAAGTATTGCCCATTTCTTCAACGATGCCATGGCTAGCGATGCTCGGTTGGTCACCAGCGTGATCATCGATGATTGCAAAGGAGTGTTTGAGGGATTAGAGTCATTGGTTGATGTTGGAGGTGGTACAGGAACTGTGGCAAAGGCCATTGCTGATGCATTCCCACATATTGAATGCACTGTACTTGATCTCCCACATGTGGTGGCTGACCTGCAAGGAAGTAAGAACTTGAAATATACTGGAGGTGACATGTTTGAGGCAGTTCCTCCTGCCGATACAGTTTTACTCAAGGTAATTAAATTTCAGATATAATTTTATCCTAAAAAAGTTTGGATATTATGTATATTTCTTCTATATGCTATTCTACTTGTGATTAAAATGCATTATTTTAGGCAACTATTTAAAACACAAAGTAACAGTCACTTCTATATCTAATTCACTGACCAATATAAAACTCTGGACCAAGACCAAAGCACTTCTAATGCTTATCGTTATTTTATGTCACGAGAAGTGGATATTGCATGACTGGAACGATGAAGAATGTATCAAAATACTTAAGCGATCTAGAGTGGCAATTACAAGCAAGGACAAGAAAGGCAAGGTGATTATCATAGATATGATGATGGAGAACCAGAAAGGCGATGAGGAATCAATTGAAACGCAGCTGTTCTTCGACATGCTGATGATGGCCCTCGTCACAGGAAAAGAAAGGAATGAGAAAGAATGGGCTAAGCTCTTCACTGATGCTGGTTTCAGTGACTATAAGGTAACTCCCATTTTGGGTTTAAGGTCTCTCATTGAGGTTTATCCTTGATAATTATAATGACAGCCTGTAAACAGCAAAGCCAAATGTTACTTGGCGCTACTTCAGAAAATAATAATGTGGTACTGCTCTCCTTCTCTATCAATAAATAAAAGGTTTTATTGCTTATTAATCAGGAATTCCCTAATTTGCTTTGGAAGCTCATGCTTCAAATCAATGGTAGGTATTTCTCATTTTTTAAGTTCCAGTCCAGTTGCACTGGCTTTTAGGATTTTTCTTTTCCTTTCACGAAATTGTATGTTCGGATATGCTTTGTTCAGAATAACCTCTACTAAAAACTGAAAAATTCACTGACAAGAAATATATTTTCAACTACAATGATCTTCTCAAGTAAAGCAGTGGAAAGTGAAAGAAAAGAATCTTCCAAAGTTCTTTTTTTTGGTCTGCAGAACCTTAAAAAAAAATTAATACCTGCATATTCTTTTATAAAAAATAAAATTGAATTTGGTTTATGTTAGATACCTACATATCTTTGACATTTTAACTAAGAAAAGAGTGAAAGACAGAAAGACACACCTTTCACATTAACTATACAAAGATATAAGCTCCGGTGAATAATTAAGTTGAGGAAACTCACTAGAAGAATCAAACAATGAAAGGACAAGAACATACAAAATGAATTGATTGAAAAGGTTCACAGGTCACTTTTCTTGCCCTTAGGCTATCTCGTGTTAGGCTCTTTCCTCAATAAGCAAGTATTCAAGTTCATAGATGAGTAAATAGCAAGTATTCAAGTTCCCTTATGCTTACAAACATTCAAGTTCTCAAGTCAGTTCATAGATGAGTAAATAGCAAGTATTCAAGTTCCTATATCCTTACAAACATTCAAGTATTCAAGTCACTTCCTAGAGTAAAAAGCAACTTACAAAACAAAACAAAAAATTAATGCCATCCATACTAAAACTGAGACAGTGTCATAACTACACTACTCACTGGACTCATGAAACACATTAACATTTAGCTTACATTTGCAGAACAATAATTCTGAAATCATAACATATGGGGAAAAATAAATGACTTTGCAACTTGCAATGTACAAGAATTGAGGCAGTTCAGCGATCACTATGTGTTGGACACATCCATAAACTTACAAGTAAATATATATATATATATATATATATATATATATATATATGTATATATATATATATGTATATATATATATATATACAGATCCTATCCAGAGCGGAGCTCCACTTTGAAAATTAACGTGTGAAGTTCGAGTTTTTGGTCACTTTTTGGTCGCACATCCACATCTCGACCGTTCAGTTTTTAGGTACTAGTGTATAGATCGTCTCTGCAAATTTTCAGCCAAAATGATGATCGTTAAGACATTGATAACTGCCTTAAAGGTAGTACGGTTCAGGTTGACAGATTCAGTCTGTCCATTGGTTTAAGCGAGTTAGATACCTTAACGATCATCAATTTGGCTGCAAAAGTTGCAGAGATGATCTATACACTAGTACCTAAAAACTGAACGGTCGAGATGTGGATATGCGACCGAAAAGTGACCCAAAACTCGAACTTCATACGTTAATTTCAAAGCGGAGCTCCACTCTGGATAGGATCTATATATATATATATATATAGCAAATAGTTTACTTGTAGGCGATAGGATGAAAAAACTTCATCTACATAAAAAGAAAATACATGCCCGAAAAAAATAGTGAAATAGGTCACTGATGCATATTGCTTTTTGCTGTCCAATAAATAACAACCTACCTGAACTATAATAGATGCAAAATCCAGGTCCGACTCTCCTTCTAGTATAGTAGACAGTTCTGAGTAGACCCTTTCAGCATCTAAAAGCACACACAGTCGGAGAATTATGAAAGCACCAAGCCTTGGGGAAAAAGAAAAAAGAGCAGAGTCAAATCAAGAAAAGTAACCCACACAGCTACAGTTGGAGATAAAGAGAGAGACTCACTTCTCCAGAAGAGAATTATCTACACAGAAATTATGAACAAGAAAGATAACAAGCTGGCGGAAGTGTTGTGGATCTTTCGCTATGCATGCATAAACCTCTAGAATCAGGAGAACCACCTGGACATCAGACTTGAAATATTAGATACCCACATGAATGTGGTTCAACATGTTAACAAGCTACATTTTTACATACAGGCCCATATATAGATAGTACCTTATCAGAAGGATCTGAAAGTGCCTCCAAAAGGGTGTTAAATATGTCCTTTAGATAAGTCAACACCTGTTTCACATAAAGTTAAAATATAATTAGAATTTACCCAAAAAGCAAAATAAGACGAGCAATGGCCCAAGAACTATCAAAGGACCAATTCATCTAGAGGCTTATCATTGACCATATTATATATTGCTTCTGTATCTAAATTCTATGCAGTAATAAAAAGTGTGTGTGTCTCTATATATATATTCAATCGGCGCCATTCATAGCCCGTCCACTGTTAGTCCTTGTTTAATAAAAATGAAAGGTGATCTGTCCATTTGTCACTAGAGTTAGAAGTTAAATAAACATTCATAGAACCAAGTACCTTGAAATAACACTATACATATACAAGCATAACCAGGCATGCGATCTCCAAAATTAAAATGAAAGAGAGATAGAGGAAGCATACATTCATGATTCATTAAATACAAACTTCTTTTTAGGGAGTCAAAAATATAGTGCAATTGGTACCTCCCTGAAAAATGATTACGTCCAACCATGCAAACAAGTTCCAGATTACCTCAATACGATGTCTGTTCAGAAGAGGTTGGAAATCCAGTGCAATGCTTCAATTCTAGTAGCCTCCCATTCACTAGATAGAAAGTGTCCTTAGCTCTCTGTTCAAACAAATCTGGAAGGAGCTGGGGGTTAATGATGGTATGAATTAATCCATTAGGAATTATACCACTCAGATAAAAGCATTATGGACTGTTAAAGAGACCTCAGAAGCATATAAATGCAGCAAATACCAATTCCTTATAATTAAAACAAGGGTCAAATTAATACCAACAACTATCTTCAGCTTCAATTAAAGAAGTAGATATAAAGTACAGGAAAAAAAAATCCTAACAACCATATATATATATATGAACCCCCTATTAGAGTATTAGGTGCAGGTCTTATATGTAGCCGTATTTTACAGTCTAGCTTATCCGTATTTCTTAAATTGCAAAGCAAACTCATATCTGCATCTAATAAATGTTAATGATTCTCTACGATCTTTGAGACCCTGTTATAGCAAGAAAGAAATTGCAGGCTTTTAAATATTAATGTGCAGGTAACCAATGGACTACACAACACTTTTAAGTTCATCCACAGAAACAGGACTCTAAAATTGAGTGAGAACAGGGGTTTCAATTTATAGGATTTCAAATGTGACATCATCAGGAGGTTCTACAGAAAATAACTTTTTAAAAATTGAACACCTATGCCTTTCAAATACATTCATGGAAAATCACAGACAAGCCAGAATTTTAAACAAGAAAACAAGTCATGGAAAATCCACCAAAGCAAATCTTCCAGCTCTCTATTCAATACCAAAGACAAGACAGGCAAATACTATCTTTTTCACTCTTCAATAAAACAGTATCAATAGGGAAAAGACATTGTGGAATTTATCATGAAGGCATTACTAACAATTTAACAGCCAAAAGGGAAATTACAGACAAATAACAATATACTTGACAACATACCCACAAATCAAAGTTCCCGTTCTTGGGTTTTCTTTAATGCACCCAACTCAATTTTCTTTAATCACTTGACAAAGACAATATGAATTTTCAAACTTTCTTCCAATTACTAAACCCTAATCAATTCACAGTAGAGAAATCACAAAAGGAAGACTCACCCAGTTCATAGAAAACAAAAAATGAGATACTTTGAATGACCTTACCTGATAGCGATGAAGAGAATGATTTCAATTGAATGATCTTGCTTGATTCTGCAGTCGTGACAACAAAGTATTGCTAAGAACTAGCTTTGAGCGAGCGAGCAAGCGAGAGGGAGAAGGGAGTCTTGCCGTCTTAGCTATAGGAGACGTGCTGACTTAGGTCGATGCAGTTTCTTTTTTTTTTTTTGGTTGTTGATACGACGTATTTCACAATGTGTCGCAAACCCTCCTTGTTTTATGCCTATTTACGACAATTTGTGCGACGGAACTTAATAGGGGGCGCAAATATATTGGCGCCAACTTTGGGCGCTTAATTCCGCCCAAAATTAAAGACATTTGCGACGGCCGCGCTTCCTGTCGCAAATAAGGTGTAACAAATAATTTTTTTTTTTGTAGTGTCCCCTCCATTATAACAAAAAAAAAAAAAGAGTAATGGAATGGTTAAACCATCAAGTAGCAAGCCTGCAAATGTATCTATGCTTAGGCTGAGCTGAAAATTGGACACACACTTGGATTTTGGAGCATATATCAGATGGACTGGACCTAATGGAAGAATTCATAAATGCTAAACACCGATGCAATGAGATACATGGAAAAAGGAGAACGATTTTGCCGTCCATTGATTTTGCAACGAAAATTGTCCCTAATGTCTTGGCACTTTGATTATTATTACAAAACATTCCCATTCTGATAGGCAAATCGAGCAATCGATAGGACTTGGTTCCATGCCATTTGGTTTTGTTTTTTTGGGTAGGAACCAGATCGAACCTGGAAACTCGGTTCAACCCCAATCTAGGGAAATGATTTTGTAGTGTAGTCCTTTAACATGAACATGATTTACTCTAAACGCAAGCGCATGTGTCGAAGCCAAGTAAGGAAAATATTAAGTCCGGAATTTATCGCACTTTGGGGATTAGTGGCTAACCCACAATTTTTGGCAATGCTCAGCTTTGGTAAGAGTCATTAAGAAAACAAAACAAAAATAAAAATAAAATAAATAAAAATATTAATCTAAGGCACTAAGCCTTAGCAATACTTGGCTTTGGTGAGACAAAACTAAGAGCCTAGTTGTGGTTATTTATAATGAGTCGAAATTCATTCAATTTCATGATTTGATTTCATAATTAACAAAAAGCAAATAAAATAAAGGGTTTTTTACTTCAACAGTGTCTCAACTCTTCGAGGACTTTTGAAATGATACCTGAACTTTCAAAGTTACCAATGTGATACCTGAACTCTTTTTTTCGTATCAACGTCGTACCTGCGGTCGATTTCCGTCACAGAACCGTTAACTATGACCACGTGCCCAGCACGTGAGGCACAAAATAAGGGTAAAAATGACCTTTCCCACTTCCTTTAGTTCTTCACGGGGTTTTTTTACTTCAACAGCGTCTGAACTCTTCGAAGACTTTTGAAATGATACCTGAACTTTCAAAGTTATCAATGTGATACCTGGACTCTTTTTTTCGTATCAACGTCGTACTTGCGGTCGATTTCCGTCACAGAACCGTTAACTATGACCACGTACTTGAGGTTAAAAGACTAATTTACCCTCAAAAGTATTGTTTTTTATTTTTTTTGCTTTCTTTCTTTTTTTGTTTCTTGTTTTTCTTTTTCGACGTCTTCTTCCCTCTAATTTGTCCCCTCCGATTGGAAGTCATGGCCGCAAATCAGATCTCACCTTCTCTCTCAACCACCCAACCCTTTCCAAGCACTACCTGACTATAACCACATTGAACTCAGCTAGATCGATATGGCAACCTTGCAAAAATTTAAGCTCCTCGCCACTCAATGCCCCATCGTCGCCTGAAGCCCCACGCGCATCCTATCCGCCAGCCCCGTCATCCACCTCCGCCGCCGTAAAACCCTCAGATTGTTCCTCACCCACCCCGACCGCCGCCAATTGCCTCGCCGGAGTACCTCGTCCGATGCTCCCACTAAGTACTGATATTACAGCCGCAAATAACCAAAGGCCTTTTCTTTTTTGGACAAATTGATTAGAAGCTGGAATCAGTGAAATGATCATTGCCCCATTGTTCGATAAATCATATACAGATAGATATAGTTATACACAGACACGCAGTCGCGAAAATCAGTTTTGGGTTTTCTCCCATCATCACCATCCTTCGCCTTTTCGCCGCTGTTGAGAGAGAGAAAGAGAGTTGCAGAGAGAGAAAGAGAGAGACTCTCAATCTCCTTCACTTTTGCAGATTTTGATTCAATTACAAAGACACGGACTATTTTTGAAATTCATGAACTTATGTTGTGATGTTAGTTGCGGTGAGGAAGCCGAGTCCCACGACGGCGTGGCCCGCCTCCGTCATATCTCCGGCAAGCCGCACAAGAAGGTCTGCATTGCCGCTGGCCATATTCTCTCTCTCTCTCTCTCTCTGATCCCTCTGTCTGAAATCTCAAGTAAATTCCAAGTCTCAGATCTGGAGGCCAAGAGTCGTGAAACCGTCTACACCGCTCCGGCCTGCAATAAATTCAGAGAAGCAAAGCCGTCGAGCAAGTTGTGCTTGGAGAACTCCGACGAGATGGAGTCCCCGGCGGTGTCCGTCCATCAGAGAATTGGATTCAAGTTTTGCTTTGGGTTTTGCATTTTTCTAGGAAATGTCATCACCCCATCTGCTTGCATTTTGTAGATGAAAAAGGAAATAGAAATGGAGAAGAAGAACTGAAGGTACGACGGGACACGTGAAGAACTAAAGGAAGTGGGAAAGGTCATTTTTACCCTTATTTTGTGCCTCACGTGCTGGGCACGTGGTCATAATTAACGGTTCTGTGACGGAAATCGACCGCAGGTATGACGTTGATACGAAAAAATGAGTTCAGGTATCACATTGATAACTTTGAAAGTTCAGGTATCATTTCAAAAGTCCTCGAAGAGTTCAGACATTGTTGAAGTATATACTTTTGAGGGTAAATTAGTCTTTTAACCACATTAAGTGCCTCACATGCTGGGCACGTGGTCATAGTTAACGGTTCTGTGACGGAAATCGACCGCAGGCACGACGTTGATACGAAAAAATGAGTCCAGGTATCACATTGATAACTTTGAAAGTTCAAGTATCATTTCAAAAGTCCTCGAAAAGTTCAGACACTGTTGAAGTAAAAAACCCTAAAATAAAATGCGACAACCAAAATTGTAAATAAATAAATATCAAAAATGAAAAGATGATATAAATGGGAATGTTAGATTGTTAGGGTGCTTGGATGGTTCCTTTACCCAAATTTTATGTGTTTGAAGCAATCCAATGTAAATGCATGGCGGTTCAAAGCTCAAGGGATAATGACTATATATTGTCAATTACGGTATTAATGTGTCATTTCGGTCAAACTAACTCAACTAGAGCGAGATATAGCCGGTTCAAGGATCACTAAATCAATCTAGTTGGCGTAAAAATCAGGAATTGGACTACTAAGCAATCCACCAACGCAATTACGATACAAGCGTAAATCACCATTCTCATAACCCGACGAATACAAAATTGAGGGTTTCTAGCATAGGAATTAGAGGGGGTCAAGCCTCTAACTCCCTCCCAAACATGCTCAAAATACACATCCTAATACACATCCTAGAGTTGAATAGGCTTCTAGATATGCATTTCAACCTAACAATAATTGATATAAGCATCTAACATATAAAATTGCATCATTACATTAAATTGAACATCTTTTACACAAGATTTAAGCTAAGGGCACACAACCCTAGCCCCCAACAACTAACTACTGACAAAAACACATCATATACATTAACAATTTCATCAAAATGGAAAAGGAAAAAGTATAAAAAAGGGGAGAACAACCAAGACAAGTTATGAAGTACTAGAAAATATATATAACAAGTCTTGGAATTATAATTTCTCCTTTGTACGTACCAAGCTTGAATGTTGAAGATGTTATAGCCTTTTGGTGATTTCTACTTGATTACTCCTTAGATTTTGAAGATGTGATGAGAATTTATGAGGGGAAAATGAAAATAAAAGAAATAAAAGAAAGAAGAAAAAAAAAGATAAAAGAAAAAAATGAAAAAGGAGTGAGAGCAGCCCTTTTGTGCTGTCCCCTCTTGGTTGCGGCGCTGTGGTAAAAGGAGGGTGATAGATGGGTCATTGACTCGTGGTTGCTATCGAAGAAAGAGAGAGCGAGATATCAATGCATGATTGAGTGCGTTGTGGGTGACTTTGTGAGAAAGAGATGTGGGGATGTGGTCTGGCATGTAGAGATAAAGAGAAGATAAAAAGAAATGATAGACCAAGGACTAAGATATAGAAAATCGAGGAAATATCGACCATCCGAAAAAATTTCCAAAGGAAATTTAAAGAAAATATCGATATCGATAAAAATTCGATAGAACTATGGAAACTTGGAGAAAAACATAAAAATTTTAAATGAAACTTTAGGATATGTTTATTTGATCAATTTTTTTTTTATCAGATAAACAACTCAAACGCTACAACTAGTCTTTCGTGAGTCGAACTCACAACCTCCCACCTACGAAGGAGAGACTATGCCTCTAGACCAAATGATACTAGGCTTTATTTGATCAATTATATACTCTATTTCAAAAACAAATATGAAGCAAATTTTATTAAGTAACAAATTAGGATATATTGATCGAGTCACAAACATTCATTGAAATTTAATTTAATGAATATTTATAATCTTGATACTTTACTAATTTTTTTTTTTTTTGAACCAAATCAATCAATTCATTCAACTCAAGCCAGAATGGCACTGATACATACATTCCCTTGCCATCTCTAGACAAGTTTAGGACGTGGTATGCTAGCACCACCCATTAGACAACCAGTGCTCACTTATTCAAAAGCGAGCCTAACAACTATGAAAACTAAACATAGTAATTAGGCAAAGTTTAGAAAGAAAAACAAAATTAGATTCCTCCTTTCCCATAACAGTTAGGGCTGGGAGGTCTGGAAAACTCCATTGCTGCATGCTGCGGGCAAAAACACTGCTATGGATCAAACCACCAGGATCCCAAATACGAAACCCTAGAGAATTAGGATCCCTCGTTTCGGTCCACAAATGGGTCATAATCCAAGAAACAGTTCCAAATATTTGGGACACCCAATACTCCCAATCTGATTTAGGCCATCCACCTAACCTGGGCCACAGAAGTGAGTTGGGCCTCTAATTGGTGGGTCTCCCAATTGATCTGGGCACCCCCTCTTCTGCATTAAACCCAGTCATAGCTACTGCCTACGCCGCTGCTTGTACACTGTCATCAATTATGCAGGCCACGGCCTGCACCCCGGCACATACAACCAGCTGGACCTTCACCTTCCTGCAATGAGCATGGGAAGTGCATCCAGGCCGGGAGCAAAGCAGTCCCGCGGCCATACTACCTGCCTCCACTCCTGCAGACCGGACCACCACCGCGCGTGCAGATCGGATCCAACCCACATCAGTAGATGTTGTTCTTCGTGATCGCGACATTCCCACCAAGGTAGCCACCCCAATGCCAGTCCGCCTTCTCTGCCAAATTGGAAATCTTCTCCAAACAGCCATCTCAGCAACTCGGAGCCGACCCCACCTCGTCGCCTTGCTCTGAGTATAGAGGAATTGTCCCTGCCATGGCTGGAACAACCCACCGGATCTGGACATCCCCTGCAACTCTAGCCCTGCATCCTTTAGCCTCGCTCGACTCGGTCGGATCCGACCCGAAGTAACCCGCTCTGCAAACCGGCGCTGGACGGCCTCAACGCCCCAACACTGGAGGCCAGATCTCCTTCGAGAATCCCCATGAGAAGGTTCATGGTCGAGAGATCCATTCTGATAAAAAGGTTTCTTTGGAGGGGTGTTCGCCGAAGACAACCAGCGTTGCAGGGCTGAAGAGAAGCCACAAAGTGTGGAGAGGAAGGTTCCACTTAGGGGCGAGGCCGGAGTTGGCCACCATTGGAAAACCCCGAAACCGGGGCGATTAGGGTTTAGGGCTGCCATCTTTCCTACATCTCCAATTTCACTACTTTACTAATTTTCATACATAACATTGGTAGTTTATTCAGATTCAAAGTATTTAAAATAATAAATCTAATTATTTCAAATAAAACAAATTTTTTTTTTTTTTTGAATCAAGCCCACGGGGAGAAATAATATATTCATCACAAGCCAGAATAGGCTGTTACATACCATTCCGCTGTCATTTAAGGACATAGACAGACAAGAAGGTAATGGTAGTACCCACAGTGGTACGTAAAAATAGACCCACTTATTATACATTTCAAATTGTAGAGATAGCGGAGATCCTCTATTGGTACTACACCCAATGGAGATCTAAGTTCCTAATACAAGGAATTTATTGAATTTAGACAAAACTAAAAACATAGGGTTGGGCCAAGGGCCTAAACCCTAGCCCAATTGAGAAGCTACTGGACTAGGGTAAAACCCCAGCCCATAAACTCAAAGCCCAAATAGGATATCCATCAAGCAAAGGTCCACCCAAGGCTCAATAGAATCATAAAAAAAAACAGATGAGATTTATGAAGAAAGTGTTATATATAAAAGATATTCAATTAATAACCGAATCCTCCTCCAGCAGGAAAAAGTCTTGTCCTTGCAAGACCAAGGTTTGAACCTCTGTAAGGTTGGCTTTGCTCCTTTTCCTGAATTTTGAATTCAATTTGGCAAATTGGGTCAATTTGCGTTGTTGGCCCACGAGGCGAAAATTACTAGATTTCCACAATAAAAGTGTTTAAAAGAGCTCCTCATTCCTGACCTGACAAATTCGTCTACATAACCAGGGCTAGCTCAGTGTTAGACATAATGGATATTGCATGACTAAATAGATCTTTGAAAGAACCTTATTTCCAACTACCATTGCTTTTGGGCATAACCATAACGCATGAATTATGGTTATTCTCCGAAGCCAGTCGACACCTTTGACACATTGGGGAGGAGTGCAAATGCCTTTTATGTAACACAGCTGCACATGGCAATATATCATGCATGACTCTTCAGATAAATGTTCTTGCTACTGGCGGTACTTTCAGTCTCTAAATAAGCTTCCAAACCGGGTCAACTTGAGAAATTGAGCTACCACTTCTATCAACAAACCTTTCTCTAAAATCTTGTGCAACCCGATAACCACTTTTTATTGTATAGAGACCTTGCTAATTGGTATAATCCCAACAAAGTTTGTTCAGCATCGGGATTAAAGGCAAAGGAATTGAAAAAATAGTTACTGCTTCAGTATGCCAAAAGGAGTGAAGGATGAGATCAAAGTTCCAAGTTCCGTCTGCCATAATCAAATCAGAAACCAAAGAGCTAAGCAGTAAATTAGGAGGAGATTATATGCAAAATGAATACGGAATTAGTTCCCAAGCATCACTATAGATTGAGATTGAGCGACCATCCCCCACCCTCCATCTAAGACCCTTCAAAGGCATTCTCTACCCCAAAGTAAAGACTTCCAGATCAGTGAAGCAGAGCTCCCAACAGGGGCAGACGTAATGAAAGATTGTGGAAAATACCTACCTTTATAAACCTGTGAAACCAAAGAGTCTGGATTGGAAGTCTCCAACATTGCACGGCCAATAGAGCTTGATTGAAATCAACCAAATTCCGAAACCCCAATCCTCCCTTCAGTTTATTCTGACATAACATAGACCAACGAAGCCAATGAACACCCCGCAATTTTCTTTTTCGCCCTTTACGATGAAATTGACTTGTGGTCGATTTTTTCAACAAACTTTCATTTACTCCAACTGTGCGTCATTTTGTTCCAAAATTCACATCTCCACTTATTCTCTACAAATAAATAAAAATAGATTGATTACCAAATTATTTGATTTGAGGATTAGCTTATTTATAGTGTTTAAGATGCAATTACACGCATAGAATCATTCTTTGATTTGTCATACTTTCTCTATCATTCTATTAGTTGAATTCCAAAATTGCGCTTAATGCCTTAGGAGTTGGGATTTCATTGTAATAAGAGCAAGTCCACCCGTTGAGGTTGGGTTGTCAATACTATTCACTGCTTTTTGCCTTTCATTTCCACCATCTAGGTTGGTTGGTCAGATACTATTCACAAAAGGTCACTCTTTATCAATTTCTTGACCTGCCAACTAACATTTGGTGACCTTTTGTGAACAGTATCTGACTAGCCAACCTAGATGATGGAAATGAAAGGCAAAAAGCAGTGAACAGTATTGACCTGCCAAGCTCAACGGGTGGACTTGCTCTAAGGGACGGGATAAGATCTAGGGCTGGCAAGTTGGACCTAAAAACCAAACAAATGACTGAACTGGTCTGGTTTGATTTCATTTCTTCAAAATAGTTTTCAGGCAATTATCAAATCAAACCGATTGCGGTTCAGTTTTTCATTGATAGTTGGTTTACCAACATATCAAATAAATAATTTATTCAAAGTAAAATCCAATTTGGGATGCATAGGTGACTTGATACACATTTACGCAAGCATACGTATCATTGTCAAGATAGGGAAATATTATGCCCAAAGTTATTGTACCACGGAGATTAGTGGCTAACCCACAATCCTTGGGTAATCAGGAATAAAGACACTTAGCAAACAAATAAAAAGAAAGAAAAAAAAAATAATAAAAAAAAATAAAAAATGCTACTCTAAGGCAACAAGCCTTAGCAATGCTCGGCTTTGGTTTGCTCCGAAGCCTAATCAAAGCTATGAGCCTAGTGATGACTATTTACAATGAAGTAGAAAGTGTCACTGAAAATGTAATTTGCATTTCTAATAACTAAAGTGCAAGAATTTAAATGAAGACTTTTACTAACAACTAAACTAAATAAAGAAAGCAAAGTAAGAAATGATCATATAAGTATGGGATTGGTAGTTAGGGATGATTCCTAACCTTAATTCAATGCTCTAGATGCTAATTTAATTGACATGCAATTTACTAAAAATGGTAGAGGCCGTACCCAGGGCTGTCGTTTAATGTTTATGTGACAACTTGAAATTCCTTGTTAAAAACCAATTAGGCGACAACTTCTATCAGTTGTCGGTTAACAAATATTTATGTGACAACTTTAATTTTCTTGCAAAAGACTAATTAGGTGACGACTTCTACAGGTTGTCGCTTAATGTTTGTGTGACAACTTGAACTCCCTTGCTGAAAATCAATTAGATGATGACTTATACAAGTTGTCCGTTAAGTTTATGTGACAGCTTTAATTTCTCACAAGAAAATCAATTAAGCGACGACCTCTACAGGTTATTGCTTAATATATGACAACTTGAACTTTCTCACAACTTACCGATATATCATGGAGGTTATGTGTGGGTGTAAAATTTAAAGAACGGTTTCTAGTCAGGAAATGGCCTAATAAAGAGGCTGCACAATCTGTTTAGAAAAAATGTCTCGAAGTGAAATATCTCAAGGCGGCTTTGGGTGAGGTGAAATCCCTTCAAGGCGAATTTGGGTAAGGTGAAACCTCTCAAGGCTGATTTGGGTGAGGCGAAATTCCCTCATGGTGAATCTGTATGAGGAGAAATCTCCTCAAGACGAATATGAGTGAAGAGTAGTAATCCCCTCAACGAAAATCTAAGTGAAGATAAATCCCTTCAAGGGAAATTCGAGTAAGTAGAAATCCCCTCAAAGCGAAACTTGAATGTAATGCAATAAAAAGTGAAGAAGCTTGAATCAAGTGCGGACACTATGCGGTCATAAAATGCATGACTAATGACAATGTTGAAGAAGTTTATGATGAATGACCAAGGATGCTTTGTTGATACTGAAGACATTGGCGTAAACATCAGATGATGTCTTTAGAAAAGATGAAAATCTTGTCTCTACCAATGTAGACAATTCGGAAACGGAAAAGGTTTGTGATTCACAAATTAGTCTTGAGTAATATTAGGGTATATGCATAATTGTCATCTGTTCTTCGTTTTCTTTCTTCTGCTTTTGGTTTCTCTCTGTTTTATTTTTCTCCTTTTACACCATTCTTTTCCCTCTTCATCCGTCATTTTCCCACTATTTCAAGAGTTAAAATTAATCTTTCTTCCTCTTATTTTTCTTTTCTCTTCGTTTTTCATTGTTCTTTTCTTGTCCAGGCGTCCAAAAAGTCATATGGTCTTCATTTTCTTTCTTCTGCTTTTGCTTTCTCTCTTTGTTTTACTTTTCTCCTTTTACCATTCTTTTCACTCTTCATCCGTCATTTTCCCACTATCAAGAGTTGAAACATTGAGAATTTCCATAATGTCAGCTTTCATTGGGACTGAATTGATCAGTTAACCGACTGTTGATCAACTGAGAATTTTAGACGGTCACAATTGGAACATCTTAGACTAATCTAGGTTAGATTCAATGTTCAGCAATATTTGAACCAAACTAGTATGAGACGGGCCCTAATACAGTCAACATTATTTGTTGAGTTTGTTTCTTTATCAATTTGGATGTTTGAAACTATCAAAATGAAATTTTGAATAAACCCTAATTTGTATAGGAGTTTGATTATTGGAGATGGGATGACTAACAATGCAACTCTAATAGTGAAGCCGTATACTCCCCTTCTAGTCAAAGTTCAACAGCAAATCTTTATACTCCCCTACGTCCTCTCATTAATATATAGAGGAAAAGTAGATACATAAATACTCCGCTAGTCTATATATAGTGCTCTCGTTGGTTTAAACAAAACTGCCACACTACTAGAAATTTCCCCATTCCACACCAATTTGAATTAGTCTCCTTTGTCCCAATACACACTAATAAGAGTGGTTAATCTCATTTCCCACTATGCAGCCACTAATGAAGAATCAGTCCCCTCTATTGCAGGTGCTATTAGGGCATTACACACCAATAATTTATCAGTGTCATACCTTTAACCAAGGCAAAATTACATCTCAATCATTGGCCAATCATCAATATGGAAAGACTGAATAGCTTTAAGCACCTTAACCATAAGTACGCTAGTGGAGAGCATTCTACCCAGCTTCTTCAAGCTCAAGCCACATATGGAAACACTTTTTCAGCTTCATAAACTTCATGACCCTCAAATCTGCAATTGAACTAGGTATACCAGATATCATAAAAAAACATGGCCTGTGAGCCCCAGAAAAATGTATCGAGCTTAGTGGAGATCGTATGAGAAATTATTTAGCGATCTCGATAAACGTCAGAGTGCTCGAGAATATTTTCAGAAATTTTCATGAAGTGAAATACTCGATTTAAGAGTTGGATGATAAAGTACACAACATGACGAGTTCATGGAAATTTTCGGGAAATTTTCCGAGTAACTGAGCTATTTATAGCGATTTTTCGAAGTTGTAGATTTTAGAAAATAAATTAGAGAATTAGAAAACAAGTGGAGCAATCTTAGCCATCCATTTTCCCCACCGCTTGATCCCAGCCGTCCATTATCACTTGGACATATCTATATACATGGGGAACAGTATGAAGACTCGGGAGAATTCGAGACAGAGAGAGCTAGAGTTCTCCGACCCAGACGCGACCGCGACCCGAGAAGAAACCCGGCAGTCGCGCCACCATCCGGCCACCCCACGACGGCGCATACCCACCATTCCCTCGCCTCCGCGTCGTCTACGTCCCTGTGGTTCCAGATCTTACATGCAGCGACTACAAGCGGGGATTCGACGACGGAAAGCCTTGGGTCTCCTCCGGCGATTTCTGCAAACTCCGGCCACTCGGGTCACCGACAGAGCCGCTTGTGCTGCACTCCTAGCCCCCAATCGAGAAGTCTGTCGAATTTCTGGTGTGAAAATCATCAGTTCATGACCATTTCCGTCTCGGCAGTGGGGTTCTGGGGATTGAGTTTGGCTCGATTGACGTAGATTTCTGATTACAAAGGTATAATCTCAACCTTGAATCACAGTTTTGTACTTGGAGAAAATCGGTTGTTAACGACATGAGTTGGTTGGTTAGGCTAGGTTCGGCTTGCTGTGTTCTTCGTTGGAAAGCAGACCTGCAATTCGAGGTTCCTTTTCGATCTAGTCGATCACAAGGTGAGTTGGGTTCTGTTGAAGGTCTGAGAATTTACACTTCTGGAAACTGGGCTGCCTTGTAGCATACAAGGCATGCATGCTGTGATGTTGTGTTTGAGAAGAATAAATTGGTAGTTAGTCAGAAGAAATCGAAAGCTATGTTGTGAGCTTGCTGTTTTGTCCATGTTTGCTAAGATTGTAGTTGTTAAATGATTTTGGTGATGGATGTTGTAGTATGTTTCTTATTCTGGTGAAAATGACAAAGCATAAATATGCAGGTATGCGTTTAGTTGAATTGGTTCTGACAATGTGAAAAAGATCAAGTTATGTTTGGGTGTCCTTAGTAATTTGGGCACACCTTGTATGAAGATGGAATCATGTTGGGTGTCCATAGTAAATTCCATCGAATTACCATGTGACGAAATTATTAAGTAGAGAAAAGAAATTATATATATATTGTGTGGGCCTTAATAAATCGGGTGCACTTAATATATATATATTTTTGGTCGATATCGTAATTTCAAGTAAGGGTTCGGTAATTTGGGTAAATTATCGAACGAGTCTCGATTGGTCAAACATTGGTCACAGTTAGTCAACTCTTGGTCAAACTAGGAAAAGTTGGTTGTACGATTTGTTGATCGTCGAGATTTCAATTATTAGTTCAATGTGATATTAACGGTCGAAATGTCGGAATCTAGGACTCCAGTTACCCAAGGAACGGAAGGTTCGCGACTCTCGGAGTATGTGATAGGAAGCATCGGAATCCAAGTAGGGATTCAGGACTCTCCTCGGTTAGTGATTTTCTTATATTGTTATTGAATGATGCATGTTAGATGGTATGGTTTGGTTATGTTCAAATGCAACGCATACTAATCAAACCATGTGAGAAATGTGATGGCTTGAGAGTGAAGGGTGGCTCTGACTTCCTTGGGTTCGATCCCCAAAACCTCCGGAGGGTTAGTTACACAGGTCGGACGGTGAGCGATCGCAATGACGACCCGATCCGTGTGTGTAGTTAGGTAGCGGACGCTCTCGCTACGCTTACCTGGTGATAAATTAATTTGAGGTAAGGTCGTGTAGTGGGTCTATGGGACCAGCCATCAGGTAATACTTGGATTTGACGCCATATTTATTAAAGCATCATGCATCGGTTTTTAAGTTATAAAACCTTATAAAGTTTGTCGTTCCTTGGAATCTTTGGTTTAAGCGTGTTTTCATACTGGGATCCCAAAGATATATTTGCTGGTTTCAAACCTAGTCGTGGTAGAGTTCCTGTAGAGCTGCAAGAACGAAAGCTCACCCCTACAACAGTGTTGATGCAGGTACTGTGCACTGGTGACGGGACAATAGCAGACGGAGCTGGGTGTGCGGAACAAGTTCGGTAAATTTTATCATTTAGACCTTGTTTTAAATTCTATTTCTTGAACTTCGTATTCCGAGACTTGTTGATAGTTAGCCTTGTGTCAATTTTGATTGAGTTCTCATTTCCTTGAAGTTCGTACCTCGTGTGCGGGAATTCATTTCAAGTTCTAGACGAATGAAATAACTTTTAACAACTCAATGATTTTTCACCTCAAAAATATTTGTAGCTTCCGCTGTGTTTATACGAAAAGTTTTCAAACAAACTGCCTAGCGGTTCTCTAGAATATAAATCGAGCGTTCGGTTTATGTTTTAGAGGGTCGCGGCACTGTGACGTGCTTAAGCTGGTGAGGTGCAGCTTGGGACGTTACATGGCCGCCCCATAACTCTTTCTGAGCTCACATCTGCATTACCAATTCACGCAACAAAAGTCCCCTGTGTTTACCGCCTCATGCGTATATTGGTCCACTCCGGCTTCTTTGCAAAAAAAGAGCTGAATGAACTGGATGAGGAAGAAGGTTATATACTTACTGACGCTTCTCAGCTCCTCCTAAAGGATCACCCTTGGCCTTCAGTATAACACCATTTCTAATGACTCTGCTCAACCCTAACTTCACAAACACATGCTATTATATGAGCACTTGGTTCCAAAATGATGACCCTACGCCATTTAACACGGCATATGGGATGACATTTTGGGACTACATCACCCAGGAGCCAAGTCATGCCAACCTTTTCAATGATGACATGGCTAGTGATACTCGTTTGATGACCAGCGTGTTACTTAAAGAGTGCAAGGGGTATTCGAGGGATTGAAATCATTAGTTGATGTTGGGGGTGGTACAGGAACAATGGCCAATGCCATTGTTGATGCATTCTCAGAAATTGACTGCACCGTACTTGATCTACCCCATGTGCAAGGAAGTAAGAACTTGAAATATGCTGGAGGGGACATGTTTGAGGCAGTTCCTCCGGCAGTTGCAATTATGTTGAAGGTAAATCTCATCAATACTCTGTTGTTAGTCATGTTCTCATATTGTATGTAGTCCAATTTCACATATCAATCTAACACTGAAATAAGTTTATCATCCATTTCTTTTCTTTAGTAAATTATAATTAACCAATGTAAAACTACAAAAACATACCATAAATATAATTTAACACTAGGTAATGAAGAACAATTAATTATAATGTCTAACTGTATATACCCAAGAACTGGTATATAAGTCCTGCAGACAGTTTTTATCTTCACAATTGGTTGCTATGTTTGACAAGCAGTGTGTACATTGCATGACTGGAGTGATGAAGAATCTGTGAAAATACTTGTGCGATGTAAAGAGGCAATAACAAGTAATAAGAAGAAAGGCAAGGTGATTATCATAGATATGATTATGGAAAACCAGAAAGGAGACGAGGAATCAATTGAGTAACAACTGTTCTTCGACATGATGATGGTGGTGGTCACCGGAAAAGAAAGGAATGAAAAAGAATGGGCTAAGCTCTTTTCTGATGCAGGTTTCAGTGACTATAAGATAACTCCCAGTTTGGGTGTAAGATCTCTCATTGAGGTTTATCCTTGATACTGAGCTTCTACTTGTGTAACTGGCAGTGCATAAAGAATAAGATTGTTTTCAAACTATAAAATTGGGATGATGATTTTTTTTTTTTTAAATTTTTCCTTTTGTGAACTGATGTAGATTGTAGAACGAATGGCAGCCCGATTTGAAGAACAATTCGATTGTGCAAAAGGAGGAAAAGGAAAATGAAAGTTACTATTGCAACTTTCGTATTTGGTGTCCGATTCGATCGTGTCATAGCTTTCCGGAAAGGGAATCGCGCCAGGAACAAAACTCGTGGCACGTGTGGGCTTTTTCGGGCTTTCGGGGTCATTTAGGGCCTCAAAAATGTAATTTACTGTTTTTCAGAATTTTCGGTTTCCTAGTTTGTTTTGGGTTTGTTTTATTTTTACCTGTGGGCTTTAGGGTTTCATTGTTAGTCGCCCTACGGTTTCTTTTCTCATATATAAGGAACCTTAAACGGCTGCAGAACTATCTTTTATCTTATTATCAATCAAATAGAGAATTTTCTCTTTTATCTCTGGTGGACTCCAGAACTCTTTGTTTAGGTTTATTGCTTGTAAACCCAGGTTATTGTTCTGACTGCGTCATGTGGTATCAGAGCAGGTCTTCCCTGTCTCTCCTATATACCTTGGTAGCAATGGGTGAAGTTACGAAAGCAGATCTTGATGCTCTTACCGCAGTGTTTACCGCTGCCATCAACACCATGAACAATCATATTGGAGAAATTCGTGGATTGGTGGGAGAACGATTTAGAAGGAGGCCAGCGAGTTAGGGCTCCACGTGGTGAAGTTGTTGATAATGATTTAGAATATGAGTCTGAAGAAGAAATTGTGCAACCTGAACAACAAGGACAAGCTGACCAGGATTACAAAGTCAAGGCTGAAATTCCTTTCTTTTCAGGCAACTTGGGTGTGGAAGATTACCTGGATTGGCAGCTTCAGGTGGACAGATTCTTTGAGATTAGGGAGGTGCCTGAACACAAGCAGGTTAAGCATGTTTCCTGGAGATTGAAGAGTACTGCTGCAGTTTGGTGGGATAAGTTGCAGAACACTCGAAAGAAGCAGATGAAGCAGAGCGTTAAAACATGGCGAAGAATGAAACAGCTGATGATGGAAAGATTCTTGCCAGATGATTATTAGCAGATTCTGTATAGGTTATATATTGAATGTGTCCAGGGAACTAGGACAGTGGCT
Source organism: Rosa rugosa (assembly GCF_958449725.1). Classification (NCBI taxonomy): domain Eukaryota; kingdom Viridiplantae; phylum Streptophyta; class Magnoliopsida; order Rosales; family Rosaceae; genus Rosa; species Rosa rugosa. The sequence continues at coordinate 38,543,855 of NC_084820.1, forward strand.
GAGTACACCGCTGAGTTCTTACGTTATTCAGAGCGTAATGAACTAGGAGAAACTGAGGGCTAGAAGGTGGCTCGCTATATCAGTGGGCTCGCTATATCAGTGGGCTGAAGCCTTTCATTCAGGAGAAAATTGGGTTGCAAACTGTGTGGACTGTGGCAGAAGCTTCAAATCTAGCATTGAAGGCAGAATTGTTAGAGAAGTCTTCACGAGCTTCTTCTTTCCAGAGATATAACTACCAAAGGAGCACAGATTTGGTAAACGCCTCAACTGACAAGGGTAAAGCCTTACATCAGAATACAGGAAGTGCTTCTAGGGCTTCCAATCCCCCTTCTAAAGGGACTGGCAGTTCTAGCAGTTCTAATGGTGCTCCAAATAGGGCCCCAAACCAGAGGCTCAATAATCCTTATGCTAGGCCTACAACATAAGTTTGCTATAGATGCAACAAGCCTGGGCATAGATCTAATGTGTGTCCTGAGAGGAGACAAGCTACTCTTATAGGTGAGTATGATGAAGATGAAGAAGAAGTTGAAAGAGGTGACGATTATGATGGGGCTGAGTTTGTGGTCGAGGAGTCTCCTGAAAAGGTTAATATTGTGTTGCAGCGGGTTTTATTGTCTCCTAAAGCAGATGGCAGCGACGTAATATATTCTGGTCACTTTGTTCCATTAATAACAAAGTGTGCAATTTGATTGTGGATAATGGAAGCTGTGAAAATTTTGTAGCCAAGAAGCTGGTGGAGTATTTGCAGTTACCTACACAGCCTCATGAGGCACCTTATTCCCTTGGGTGGGTCAAAAAAGGTCCACAGGTTCGAGTTGCTGAGTCCTGCAAAGTACCGGTATCCATTGGTAAGCATTATAAAGATGACATTCTGTGTGATATTATCGATATGGATGCTTGTCATATTTTATTTGGGCGACCTTGGCAATATGATGTGGATGTGACTTACAAAGGCAGAGATAATGTGATGATGTTTATATGGAATAGTCATAAAATTGCTATGGCTCCTGTCTTACAATTTGAGAAGTCTGGTGGAAAGAAAGGCGAGAGTTTTCTGCCCTTGTCTAGCAGTGAATTTGAGATGGAGGAAGCCTTTAAAGAATCTGAAGTTTTCTGTCCAGTGGTGATTAAAGGTTTGTTGACTGTAGAAAAGGAAGATATGGTGATCCCTAAGGAAGTGCAGAATATGTTGGGAGAGTTTGAAGAGCTGATTTCAGATGAGTTGCCCAATGAATTACCACCTATGAGGGACATTCAACATCAGATTGATTTGGTGCCTGGAGCTAGTTTGCCAAATCTGCCCCATTACCGCATGAGTCCCAAGGAGAACGAGATTTTGAGGGAGCAGATTGAAAACTTGCTGAAAAAAGGGTTCATTCGTGAGAGCATGAGTCCTTGTGCAGTTCCAGTCCTCCTTGTTCCTAAGAAGGGCAATCAATGGCGGATGTGTGTCGACAGCAAAGCCATAAATAAGATAACTGTGAAATACAGGTTTCCTATTCCTCGTTTGGAGGACATGCTTGATGATGAGCAGGAGGGTTCCAATGTGTTTACCAAGATAGATCTTCGAATTGGTTACCACCAGATTCGAGTCAAGCCAGGGGATGAGTGGAAGACAGCTTTTAAGAGCAAGGATGGCTTATACGAGTGGATGGTTATGCCATTTGGGTTGTCTAATACACCCAGCACCTTTATGAGGCTTATGAACCAGGTTCTTCGTCCTTTTATTGGTTCTTTTGTCGTGGTGTATTTTGATGATATATTGATATATTGCAGGACCAAGGAAGAACATCTGGTACATTTGAGGCAGGTTTTGGGCGCCTTACTGGAAAATAAACTGTACATTAACCTAAAAAAGTGTACTTTCTGCACTAGTAAGCTGTTGTTTCTGGGTTTTGTGGTTGGAGAGGAAGGCATTTAGGTTGATGAAGAGAAGGTACGAGCTATAAGAGAATGGCCAGCTCCAAAAACAGTTTCTGAAGTGCGAAGTTTTCATGGTTTAGCTACTTTCTACAGGAGATTTGTGAGGAATTTTAGTACCATTACTGCTCCTATTACTGAATGTTTGAAGAATGGCAAATTCCAGTGGGGAGAAGAGCAAGAGAAGAGCTTTGCCTTAATCAATGAGAAAATTTGTACTCCACCAGTTCTGGCTCTTCCCAATTTCGACAAGGTGTTTGAGGTGGAATGTGATGCTAGTAGCGTGGGAGTAGGTGCTGTGTTGTCACAAGAAAAGAGACCAGTAGCGTTCTTTTGTGAAAAGCTAAGTAAAGCTCGACAAAAGTGGAGTACTTATGATCAGGAATTTTATGCAGTGTTTCGAGCATTGAAGCAATGGGAGCACTACCTTATTCAGAGAGAGAGTTTGTATTGTTCACTGATCATCAGGCCTTGAAGTACCTTAGCAGTCAGAAAACTATAAACAAGATACATGCAAGATGGGCGAGTTTTCTGCAGAAATTTCCTTTTGTGATTCAACATAAATCTGGTACTCTTAATAGGGTGGCAGATGCTTTGAGTAGGAGAGCTTCCTTGCTGATCACTCTAGCTCAGGAGGTTGTGGGTTTTGATCTCTTGAAGGACTTATACGAGGAAGATGTTGATTTTAAGGAAATTTGGGCCAAGTGCAGTAGCAATCATGCAGTTGCAGATTTCCATGTGAGTGATGGTTATTTATTCAAAGGCAATCGGCTTTGTATTCCTAGTTCATCATTGAGGGAGAAACTTATCAGAGATCTTCATGGAGGGGGTTTGAGTGGGCACTTGGGCCGTGACAAAACTATTGCTAGCCTTGAGAAGAGGTATTTCTGGCCACAGCTGAAGAAGGATGTAGGAGCTATTGTGAGGAAGTGCTACACCTGCTAGGTTTCTAAGGGTCAGTCCCAAAATACAGGACTTTATATACCTTTACCTGTTCCTGAAGATATTTAGCAGGATCTTGCTATGGACTTTTTATTGGGATTACCCCGTACCCAAAGGGGTGTGGATTCTGTATTTGTGGTAGTTGACAGGTTCTCCAAGATGGCGCACTTTATAGCTTGTAAGAAGACTGCTGATGCGTCCAATATAGCCAAACTGTTTTTCAGGGAGGTGGTTTGTTTGCATGGAGTGCCCAAGTCCATTACTTTTGATAGAGACACAAAGTTCCTTAGTCACTTCTGGATTACATTGTGGAGAATGTTTGGAACAGCTTTGAATCGTAGCGGAACAGCTCATCCTCAAACTGATGGGCAGAAAGAGGTTACTAACAGAACTTTAGGTAACATGGTTCGGAGTGTTTGTGGAGATAGGCCCAAACAGTGGGATTATGCTTTACCACAGGTGGAGTTTGGTTATAACAGTGCTGTGCATAGTGCAACAGGGAAGTCACCATTCTCATTAGTTTATACTGCTGTTCCTCGACATGTGGTTGATTTGGTGAAGCTTCCTAAAGTTTCTGGTGTTAGTGCTGCTACTGAGGGTATGGCTAGAGATGTGCAGGTTGTTAGAGAAGAAGTTAAGGCCAAGCTGGAAGAAACTAATGCCAAGTATAAAGCTGCAGCTGACAAGCATCGAAGAGTTAAAATGTTCTAAGAGGGCGATGACGTGATGGTGTTTCTGAGGAAGGAGAGATTTCCTGTTGGTACCTACAACAAGCTGAAGCCCATAAAATATGGTCCTTTTAAGGTGCTGAGGAAGATCAACGACAATGCTTATGTTGTTGCCCTTCCTGATTCCATGGGCATTTCTAACACCTTTAATGTGGCTGATTTGCATGAGTTTCATGAAGATGAGGTTCTTTATCCTGAAGAGAACTCGGGGTCGAGTTCTTCGGAGGTGGAGGAGACTGATGTAGAACGAATGACAGCCCGATTTGAAGAACAATTCGATTGTGCAAAAGGACGAAAAGGAAAACGAAAGTTACTATTGCAACTTTCGCATTTGGTGTCCGATTCGATCGTGCCATAGCTTTCCGGAAAGGGAATCGCGCCAGGAACAAAACTTGTAGTTATGCCACAACGTGTGGGCTTTTTCAGGCTTTCGGGGTCGTTTAGGGCCTCAAAAATGCAATTTACTGTTTTTCAGAATTTTCGGTTTCCTAGTTTGTTTTGGGTTTGTTTTATTTTTACCCGTGGGCTTTAGGGTTTCATTGTTAGTCACCCTAGGGTTTCTTTTCTCATATATAAGCAACCTTAAACGGCTGCAGAACTATCTTTTATCTTATTATCAATCAAATAGAGAATTTTTTCTTTTATCTCTGGCGGACTTCATAACTCTTTGTTTAGGTTTATTGCTTGTAAACCTAGGTTACTGTTCCGACTGCGTCATAAACAGAATCATTCATGAGCTTAAGCTAAATATCTGGCTAGCTACTTTATAAAACAGCACTTCATTATTTAGTAGTATAATCACAATAATCAATATAGCTTCTTGTCACAATCTGTCTCTCTCCTTCTCTCTCTTTTTTTTTTTTTTTTTTTTTTGCTACTCTTTAAAACAATGGTGGCTTTTTTCACATTTGTCATGTTCCAGGTTACATGGGAGTTAGGACGGTACGGAGGTTGTCTTTAATCACCCTCAACTCGGAGACATGACTAAAATTACTTGGGCGAATATATTACTTTTACTCTATATTCCACTCACCAATCACACGTAATGATTCCTTGGTTAATGAAACCTCAACTACCAAGTTGTAAAGTAGCTTCATGAAACTTAACTACTAAGTTAACCTCAAACCTAGTAACTGGGGAAATTATAGAGCCGAAGCTAGAAATTGACATTTGAAAAGCTCTGATTATTCTCTTCAATTATACATAGAAATTAACATTTGAAAATGACCTTACAGTTTGTGCATGGTGTATAACAGTATAAGATAGGTAGCCAAAGAGTTGATTTCAGTGCAGCAGGGCGCATTACTTCGGGGATTAATCTTCTTGTAGACGAGACAAGAGAAAGGAGTGTCAAATGTATATGACAAAATTAATGTTATGGCAAGTTTAACAAAGAAACCCACATATAGTAGCACTTTAACGGACTAAATCGACCAACACACGTTAATTGAAAAGTATATAGACACATGTGATGAAATCAAAAATTTGAGAGCTTGCATAATTCATGAATTTGAAGACACGATTCTCTAATGAGAGAAGGAGATACTTCTCTCTAGCCTCGTTTGTTCCCCTCTCCCTAACTCTTAGATCTAGGTCTTCATGGAAACTTTCCTATCTTCCATAATTGATTTCTACCACCATCTTTATCTCCTCGATAATCCACCTTTTTTTCATTTATATTCTTCCCTTACCTCCCACCCATCTTCGTCGCCATTAGTAATTGGTTCATAAAACAGCATTTGTCCGGCAGTACGGACGCTAGAACGTACGACCCATTTTCTTTTGGGACGAAGGCGGGGGAGTTAACCTGCAGGACTCCAACATCTAGGCTTCGGTTACGGACTTACGGTTGGTTCCCTACTAAAATACTTGGAACCAAGACTGGAACTGACCTCTTTAGATCGGTTTGGTTTGCCACTTTCAGAGACCAAAACTGATCAGAAACCGAACTGACCATAATCGGTTTAGCTTAATTTGTTGCCACTTTCCAAGAACAGTTTTCTGAGTTCACTGTACTCTTTCACATGCATAATACTACTGCACTGCCCTCTAGATCAGAAGTTTCATGAGAAACACAACGTGTACGTGATGATGACAAAATAAATTATTCGGATAGCAACCTTGCAAATATTTTAATTAATAGCAATTTCTATAAAACTGAATTATAAGGTTTTATTGCTTGTCACAATTTGCATGTCATTCCTTTTTTTTGGCATGTTTTAGGTTACATGGTAGTTATTAGGGTGGTACAGAGGGACACCAGATGGAGGCTGTCTTTACCCTCAACTCGGAGACATGACTAAAATTATGGAATTAACTGGGAAAAATATATTACTTTTAGGGATAATGATAAAAAATGTCATTTTGAAGTGCCTTATTATAATTTAAACACCACAAATGTCTCCATGATAATTAAGGTCACCTGTTCAGAACCTACCACTAGATTTCAACTTAATTACAAAAACTGCCACCGTCAATTTCGTTTGCAGTTAACTGGAAATTTCACAACTGTTTATCTTCTCCACATTATAATTCGGAATTTCAAAGTTCCAAAACCGCTCAAACCTACTCCGTCTCATCTTTATCTCCGGCGGCCACATTCTGAGACACATACATTCTCCGACGACTGTTTTGCTCAACGTTGAAGCAGCGCCGACTCTGCAAAAGTACTTCACAGAAAAAGCCCCAAATTTTAGGGATTCGAAGAATTGCAGAACTCGAATCGTCTACCTCGACCGGGTAATCTTTCAGCCTCGATTCTCAGAAACTTCTCTTACTTAATTTCGAGTCATTGATATAGTATTTAGTTTTGGAATTATAAGTCGAATATGATATAATTATTTCTGCATTTGATTCTGAAACAAAACAATTCGATTCCAAGTTTTGGTTTGAGTGAAGATTTAAAGCTTTTTTGAGTGGAGATGATCAATGACTGTCTTCAAATTTTAGTTTGATGCTGTAACATAGCCAGTGACATAGGCTACTGACTGGGTATCATTTGATTTTGGAGGGGCTCTGTTTCCATTTTGGTGTGATTTGATACAGAGACATGGACAGTAACATAACCATTTATATGGAGATAATGACTGTGTGTCATGCTGTTTAGGCTTTAGGCTTTACTTGAATGGAAATTCTGCTAGTGCAAATACATATTTTATAGGCTCAGATAATGAAACTGGCCAGTGAGGTCACTGGCCAGGTCGCTAGACAAGTTAAAAGCCAGATAAGTCACTGGAAAAGGCCAACTCATTGGCAACGTGTGTTAAACTCCTGTCAATGATCATGTAACTGATCATGTAACTGGCCATGTAACTTACAATGTATGTAACTGAATATGTAACTGATCATGTAACTGGCCATGTAATTGGCCATGTAACTTACAATGCATGTAACTGAACATGTAACTGACGTTGTAACTTACAACATATGTAACTGGCCAAGTAACTGATCATGTAACTGACGTTGTCATTGACATGAGCTGTAACTGACCATGTAACTGATCATGTAACTTACAATATATGTATCTGGCCAAGTAACTGACTACGTAACTGATTATGTAACTGCAAACTCAATGCTAACCTTCTTATTTTTTCAACAGAATTTAAACATCAGAAATGGCAAGAACAAAAAGAAAAGAAAGGGAACCAAGCGATGATGACGAAGACTACCAAGAGGTGGAATCAGAAGATGAAGAACACGATCGAACGATACACAGAAAGAAGAATTCGAAGAAGAGCTTGAAGAAATAAAAAAAAAGGAGACAGGAAGAAACAGAAGAAGAAGAAAAAGAAGAACCATCACCAAAGAAGATTACCAAGAAGAGCTTGAAATAAAATAAAAAAAGACAGGAAGAAACAGAAGAAGAAGAAGAAGTAGAACAATCACCAAAGAAGGGTTCCTCTTTAGTGCTGTTTCAAAAAACTGAAGCAGCACCAAAGAGGAAGAGAAATGTGAAACCAGGACATGTGCAGTACAAGTGCACATTGATAAGTTTCTTGAACACAATTATAGATAACAAGAAGAATCTCAGTGCAAGAACATTAGATTTGCTCAGGCAGTCACCATTTGGAAATATTGTCGATGCATTCCATGGTGGCTACATAGAGGAGAAGTCAGCCAAGAAATCTGATGATTTCATTACACTCCTCCTGCAGGCCTACGACCATGAAAATGACCTCTTCTTCTTTGGAAAGAAGAAATTCAGGATCTCAACAAGAGATATTTCAAAGATCCTAGGAATGCCAGAAAAAGGTCAGTTGGTCCCAAAGACTTCTGAGGGTGCATATCAGTCCGACTTTGTCCAGCAGTTTTTTTCAAACACAGCGAGAATTAACAAGAGAGCCGTGGAGAAAGCTCTGCAAGATGCGCTCAAGGACAATCCAACAACAGAGGAAGGGATTGAGAAGAAGGACAAAAATGTGGCAAGATTAATCTTGCTGGACTTGTGCATCAAGTTTCTGTTCCCAAACGCAGGAGGAACAATTTCATGGGACTACGTCAAAGCCTGCGAAAATTTGGATAAGATCGGATCTTATGACTAGGCAAGGGAAGTTGGAAGCTTCTTAAAAAAGTCTATAAAGACTTTGAAAAAGAAAAAGGAGTCAACCAGCCCATATGGTAATACGGGGGGCTGCGTTCTGATAATACTGGTAAGTTACTGTCAGACTGAAATGTAACTGGTCAAGTCACTGATCAAGACAAACTGCATGTCATTCGTCAAGTCACTATGACTAATTTTTTTTTGTTTTTTTGTGCAAGCAGTATTGGTTCTGTCAAAAGACTGGAAAAATCAAGCCAATATCTGGAAGGGAGAACGAAGATCATGGGATGAGAAAATGGGACATCCAGAAGCTGATACAGAATTGGACAAGTTTTAACAGCTTGAAAAAACTAGAGGTATTTTCTTCTCTGTCAAAGTAGTTGTCACTGGACACGTCGCTGGCCAAGTAACTATCTTGGTTAAAAGTCACTGATTAAGTCACTGTCACACTGCATGTTCAATGGCCAAGGCACACTTCATGTCACTGGCCTTCATAACTGTTGTAAACATGTCATTGCAAATGTCACATAGTATGTCAATGACATATTGAATATGTTTCTTTCAGAAAATCTTTGAAAACCTGAAGGAGGATAGAGAGGAATCAGAATCCGAGGAAGAGGAGAATAGATCAGATGAAGCAAAGACAGTTCCGGAAGGAGAGGAAAAAGGAGCTGATGATCAGAATTGTGAAAACAAAAAAGATAACCTACAAGTTGAGGTGGCTGAACAGGAAACAACTTCAGAAAAAAACAAGTGGGAGAAAGAGCTTCAGAAAAAGGAGGAGGAGATAAGATATATGAATTTGGAGAAAGATAATTTGAAGAAAAAACTGAACGAAAAGGAACAGGAACTAAGGAAAATCACGGAGGACATGGTGAATCTGGAGGAACGAAATGCTACACTTGTGACCGAGAATTTCTGCCTTGCATCATCAGTGAATGAGTTAGAGATAAAATTGAAGGAATTGGAGGAAATGTTGAGCCCAAAGACTCACACCTCAACAGCAGCTCAGCAGTACAGCTCCCCACCACCTAACTCAGCAGAAGACAACACAAAAAAGAAAGATCAATCAACTGTTGAGGAAGGTCAGTACCATGGGATCTGCACAATCGAAGAATCTGCAGCAGCAGCAGCTCAGCAGCACAGCTCCCCACCACCTAACTCAGCAGAAGAGAAAAATGAATCAAATGGAGCTGCATCTAAGGCTGCTGAAAACACAGAAAAGAAAGATCAATCGACTGTTGAGGAAGGTCAGTCCCATGGGATCTGCACAGTCGAAGAATCTGCAACAGCAGCAGCTCAATCTCCACCTCACTGCACAGTGGCAGAAGAAACTCAATCGACACCTTTATCACACAAGGACTCACAGTTCCAGAGCCCCACAGTCCACATGCTCACAGTGGCGGAAATGGAACAACAAGTTGACATGTTTCAGATAGTGAAAAGTCCTATAGTTGAAGAAGCATCTCAACTTCGTACGTTGAGCATAGAGAAAGAGAAGAAGACACCAGAGCAGAGCAAAAAGGGCGAGTTAACAATGCACCTTACACAGCAACATTCTGGGGAAACGGTATCATCAATGGGTCTCTACTCTAACGTTGTGAGATTAAAGAATAGGAGAAGCATACAGAAAAAGGACAACATTTACTGGTGGGGGGATGTGAAAGCAAAACGAAAGAAGAAAGCAAAGGAGATTGAAGAGAGATTGAAAGAGGCTGAAAAGAAAGAAAAAGAAGAAAAAGAAAAGCAGATGAAGGCCTCACTGCCAGAGGCTGAAATTAAAAGGCTAGAACAGATGGTAACACAACAGAAGTTGGACGATGTACCAGAGGATGTTCTGGAAGCAATAAGACAGATGGACGCTGCAGAAAATGCAGAAATCAATAAAGAGCCAGAAGAGAAACAGCTACCTCCTGAGGTCGTAGACTGGGAGGAGAGCAAAGTATACAATTTTATGGACCAGGACACCAAGAGGAGAGTCCAGAAATACTGGCAAAATGCACCATCAGGGTAATGCTTTAATTAAGTTAAAATTCTATTTTAAACTTATTGTAACTGGCCAAGTAACTGTTTATGTAACTATCAAAGTAACTCGCCAAGACGAAAATTCTATTTTAAACTTATTGTCACTGGCCAAGTAACTGTTTATGTAACTATCAAAGTAACTGGCCAGACCATCGTTCATGTATATGGCGAAGTCACTGGCCAAGTCACTGTCCATGTAACTGACAAAGTCACTAGACAAGTAAAGTCGCTGGCCAAGTCACTGTCCATGTAACTGTGGAAGTCACTGGCCAACGAGTTGGGCAAGTGAAGTCACTGGCCATGTGATTGTTAAATAAACGACATCACTATCTATGTTACTTACACTATTCATTCTTTGCAGAGTATACTTCTGGGATGGAAGACAGTATGGAGCACAAGTTTCAAGACAGGATTTAAAAGACATGATCATGGACGAACCGATAGCAAGCAATTGCATCAAATGTTATGGAATTCTCTTAACTGATCAGCTGTTGGAGAAAGAATCACAAGGCTTGGATGTCCCAACTTTTATGAATCCCTTGTGCTGGGTAAGTAGTGGAACGATTATCAATCTACAATCAAAGCAAATAATTCTTAATTGATAATAACTTGTCTTCTTTTTTTCTTACAAACAGAATTCTGCAGAAAATTTGACGGTGTATTATGTACATCTGTACCTATGCGAACCACTGTTCCAGAATCTGGCAAGATCCAACTATATATTCTTCCCAATCTCACATGAATCAGGATTTCATCATACATTGCTCATTTTTGACAAGGAATTAAAGAACTGGTCCCACTGTGATTCAAAAAGACCGAAAAAATCATCAACTGGAAAATCCTTTCAAAATGTACAAAAAATGGTATGGAACACTTTCGTCATACTAATTTCATATATTTAATTTAAGCAGAAAGCATATTATTGATTATGTTGCGATGTTGGAAATGCAGGTTGACATGGTAGAACTTTGGATGACAGCAGTAAAAGAACAAGCCGATGACATGCTGGAACAGGGATGCAGAATGAAATTTGATGAAAAGAACAGTTCAGAAGAAGAACTGAAAATGATTGAAGTTCCATTGACTGAAACCGAGAGAGAGTGTTCTGACCCAAAATGAACATTTTGGCCTGACAAGGCATGTGTTGGAGAAATTGAGCCAATGTCAGTGGCTCAAGCTATATATTGTCGACAAGCTCGAAATATATATTTAGAGGCTAAATAAAGCCTACTATGGAAGCATGGAAGCATGGAAGCATGAAAAGTTAACTTTAGCACATTTTCCTACTTCGGCTAGGAGAAACCGAGCTAAACAAGGAAGGAGGGGCGGCAGACTAACCAAATGAAATCTAAATGAGCTAAAACTTTCCAGATTAATTCTAGAAAGCCCAAGGATCATTTCTTATGAAGAGTGCCAGAGCTAGATTTGAGTGAAGGCCTTCAAACAATCAGTCCAATTTTCTATAGAGGCAAAACTGGAAAACTGGACCTGTAAGAGGTCCAGCAGCATTTCCAGCCCAACCGCATGGAATAAAGCTCTGAAAATTTGTCAGGATGATCTACACTCAAAGTGGAACATTTTTTATGAAGAAGTCGAAGGCTCATTCTGAAGGCTTGTTGGAGAAATAGTTGAAGGAATAAAGGGGCAGAAACTGACCTAAAACCAGCTCAATATTCACATGTTCATGTTTCCTACCCACATGAAGAAAGCTAGATGCTTTTCTTTTTTTCCTTGGATATATTTTCCTACTACAATCTCTTTAATAGATCATCATCACTTCCATGTTTTTGCACCTTCATGCCTTGCTTTCATTTCATCATTTCTCTATCTTTTCCATATTTTACAAATCACTTTCATACTCCACTTTCATTATTTTTCTTCCTCTCATTCTAACACACACATTCACATTCAACAACAACATCTCTAAGATGATCTAAGTTCTCTCTAGAGCAAACCTCTCTAAGAGCAACTCCTCTCCTTCTCTTTCTCTTACCGATGATCACACTCCTAGTCCTAGTTTTCTCAGAAGCCGACTTTCAGTGCCACCAAACCCTCTGTCAACGTGCTTCGGTCCTAGTCTCCTCGGGAGCCGACGGTAGTGCCGCGACCACAACGGTTACAGAACCAGCCAAGCAAGGGTAATGCCCTAGCAACCCAGCCAAGCTAAAGTCACGCTTTAGCAAGATCTCAATACTTCCCGGTGATTCGCTCGGCTCAATCTGCAATATTGAGTATCGACTTGTGAACAAGAAGAAACTTCAGCAAAGTCCTCACCACGAGGCACAAAGAATCCCACGACGAGGTTGGTGCTCTCCTCGTCTACAATCGCTTGATAGAAGTCAGGTCAAGGGACACCCCCGACGACCGCACCCGAACGGTGCTGGCACGCCCGCGCAAGAAAAGAGACTGTTGACCAGCTGCAACAAAATTGGAGCCAAACAGAAAGCATAAAGTGGATCAAGGATAACTATAAAAGAAAAATGACAGTGACAGAACTCAAAGACAACCCTCAGCAAGGAGAAGATTCGTAAGTACACAGCTCTTTAAAAATGTCAATATAATCATTATAAAGTTCAAATTCATTTACTTCAATTTTTATATGATGAACAGATTGGATTGCGGACTTTTTGTAATGTACACAATGGAGAAAATTTTGAAAAAAGGGAGAGTTCCAAAGAAGCTCACAAAGGATGATATTTTGAAATTTAGAGCTCATGTTGTAAAGTCATTTGCAGAAAGTAGGCACAGCTGGAACTCAAAACACAATGAAGTGTAGAAATTTGTTTAGGGAATAGGATAGGTTATATAGTTTTTTCGAATTGATTCATCATATATATCCATTCATTTGTTTAATCGGAATTTCCATTTTTTAATATTTTCTTGCAGATATTGCTTCAGTATATAAAAGTTTGTTTGATATGATCTTCTGAAACGAATTCATGTACTTAGGTACCTTTTAAAGTAAGTAACTGGCTAAGTTACAGAGAAACTGAATGTCACTGGATATGGCAACCTGAATGTCATAGACAAAGTCACTGGTCAAGTCACTGTACGTCTCAAGTAACTGGCAAAGTCACTGACAACGTAACTGCCCAAGTAACTAGCCAAGACACTAAACGAGTCAATCAATAAGTCTACAGATCTTATAGCAAGACATTGAACAAGTCACAAGCCATGATTTGGCAAAAATAATTGTAAAAGGTAATGTCATGAGCCAAGTCACTGGCAAAGTAACTGTAAAAAAATTCATGTCCTTATGTACCCTATAAAGTAACTGGCCAAGTCACTGGCAAAGTAACTGACAAAAGACAAGACATTACAAAACTGATCTAATGAAGAACAAGTCCGCAGTAATTAGAAGAATAAGATTAAAAAGGAGAAAAGAAGAAACAGGGAAGAAAATGAAGATGAAGAAGAAGTTCGTGCCAAGAAGAAGAAGAAAATGGATAAAAGGAAGACAAAAAAAGAGAGTACAAAGAAGAAGGAAGAAACTGACGAGGAAGAAGATACAAAGGATGATGAAGAGGAAAAAGTCCCAGGGAAAAGGAAAAGATATGTAAAAGAGGGTTATGTGCAGTATCGCTGCACAATGCTTGCTTTTCTGAAAACAATTGCAGAAAACATAAATAACTTGACTGAAGGGACTTTAGAGCTGCTGCAGAAAACACCCTTTGCAACGCTGGTAGATGCATTCCATGGAGGTTCAATTAAAGAAAAGGATGCAAAGAAATCGGATGATTTAATCACACTTCTGCTACAAGCATACAACAGCGACACAGACCTTTTTGTGTTTGGGAACAGGAAATTCAGAATGTCAACAAGTGATATATCTATGATTTTAGGAGTGCCGGGATCCGGGTTATCAGTACCAAAAACCAAAGAAGGGGCATACAGATCTGAGTTCGTGACTGAATACTTTGACAAAAAGCAGAGGATCAACAAGGCGGCTGCAGAGGAAGCTTTGAAGAAGGCATTGGCAGAAACTCCAGAAACAGGAGATGAAAAAACGAAACGGGACAGAAATGTTGCCGTATTGGTACTCTTGAACCTTTTCATCAAACTCCTGTTCCCAAACTCTGGAGGAACAATATCTTGGGACTATATAAGAGTCTGTGAAGAGGTGGAAAGTCTGGGAAAATAGTGCTGGGCAAAGGAAGTTGGCGACTTCCTTAAAAAATCAATTAAACGAAAGGCAAAAGAATCCCAAAACATGGCAGGTGGCGTGATATTGGTGATGGTAAATTCCCGTACCTTGTTAAAAATTTGTTTATGCATCATTTTGTTGTCCCATAATTAACTACGTATGCTGTTGTAAGTACAAAAACTAGATCAGTGTCATGTCATTGGTCAGGTCACTGGACAGGTAACTGGTCAGGTCACTGTTAATGTTACTGTCAAGTTTATGTCACTGACAATGTCACTGTTTATGTATTTGCATATGTCATTGGTTATGTTTGTGATATTCATATGGCTAAGCAGCTGTTTGAAAAATAACTAACTAGTTTTCTATTTTTAATTTTATTTTCCAAACAGTATTGGTTTTGCCACAAGACGGGAGTAGTGCCGCCAATCTCTGGAAGAGAAACCGAAAAACACGGAATAAGAAAGTGGCAATTAAAGACCCTGATAGAAAAAAAAGGGGATTTCAACACCATGGGGAAGTTGAAGGTATGTTAATTTGATGTAGATAAACTAGGTCACTGGTCTTGTCACTGGTCTTGTTAATGTCGTAGAGTTCCAACTGGTCAGGTCACTGAGCAAGATATTGACTATGTCACTGCTCATGTTATTGTTATATTTTCATGTCACAGTGCATGTATCTTTCCATGTCTATGATTGTGTTGTTGTTTTATTTCTGTCACTGCTTATGTCACTGACAACTTTTGTAATTTTGTTTCAGAAAATCTTTGATAAAGTTAAAGAAGATGCAGAGGAAGAAGATTCTGAGTCTAATACAGACACAGAAAGTAAAGAAAAAAAGAATGATGGGCAAGAAGATAATGTTGAAAATAGAACCAGTGGAAACATTAACAATGAGAAGATGGAGACAGAGATAGGGAAGACCAATGAAGAGAAGAACGAATTACAGAGAAAGCTGGAGGAAAAGGAAGAAGAGCTAAGTGCTTTTAAAAAAGAAGTTGAGGAGAAAGAAAAGGAAATTGGCAGAATAAACGAAGAGAATGAGGATGTGTTATTGGAAAATGAGGTGCTGAAAATTGAGAAAGCCTCACTGATTAAAAGAGTGAAGCAATTGGAGGGCATAGTGATGGCACTAACTGAGAAGTATGAGTCGCCAATAGCACGTCCAGGTGATGACAACAAGTCAACTCCTCCTCCCCCACCACCTAGTTTCCCTCCACCAAAATCAAAGGCCCCTCAGGACAAGCCAACTGACAGCAAGCACTCCAAAAACACAAAATCTCAGGGTGGAATTCAGGGAACTCAATCATAACCTGCCTGCTCCACAACAAGCACATCTGAGATGGCATCTGCGGAACCTCACTCTACCGACCGAGGACATCAGTCACCACTTCAATGCCTTGCCCAAGTAGCTGCACAAGTTCATTCACCAACCTCTCCTGAGGTTAAATTGAGAATGACGGAAGATGCTTGCACACCGAATACTGCTTGGGTTAATGCATTGTTTGTGTTTCCACCTCCGGGCGTGTTTCAAACTCCACCAACAAGAAAAGTCAGTTTGGAAGATATGCAAGCAGAGCCAAACAAGTATCAGATCATTATATCACCAGAGGTTCAGCCTGTTTTTGACGTCGAACGAGTCAATTACATTTCTCCTACAGAACAGATGACAAGAGCTGAGTTCATCAAGCCAATTTTAGAGGAGATATCAGGGCAGGACTGATTACACGCATTTTTATGCGCGTAATTGCACTCTAAATACTAGAATTAAGCTAATCCTTAAGTCAATTAATATGTAATTAATCTATTTTCATTTATTTTGTAGGAAATAAGTGAAGTTGCGGAAACGAGAAGAAATTACGCGAAAATGAGAGCAATTCGTGACTTTCGACAAAAGGACAAAATTATGGATGCCTTAATTAACCAATTAAGCATGGTTTAATTAATCAATGAAGTATTGGTTAATTAGCTACTTAATTCAACATGCATGCACGTTTGGTACCATTAATTGGTATGACCAATTAGGAGCTGACATGTGGCATTGAGCATTCAAATTATGCAATGACTAATCACGTGGGATGCGATCAGAAGCATTTTTTTCTTCCTTTGTCTTGACTTTGAAAACGCACCGCATCGTCCATCCTTTTCTCTTCTATCTCAAGCAGTGGCCACGACAATTAATATAAATACCCTCTTCATCTTATTCTTTTGGGGAGAAAAACCTACAGAACCTGCAGTAGCCGCACCAGCACAAAAAGGGCAGCCCTTTGGGCTGCTCTCTTCTCCCTCCTTCCCCTCCATTTTTCCTCTTTTCTTTATAATTTCTTTTGAGATTTGAAGAACTACTCACACAAAGCTTCAAAGATCTATCAAGGAGCTCAATCTCTACAAGATTCAAGATTTGGGTATTTTGTGGGGTTGTAATTCAAGGCTAGTCATGCTAGCTCCATAGCTATTTGTGACTATCTTTGTTTTCTCTTACACTTCTCTACTCTTTGCTATTTGAATTTTGTAATTTTGATGTTCATTAATATGGGTTGTGAGTAGTTACTTTTGGGAGCTAGGGTTTCTAACTCTAGCTCAATTTTGATGTAATTGACATATTTTTCAAGTGATAAATAATGTATTTTCATATGGGTGCACTCTAATTACTATGTCAATTGATTCTTGATGCATGAATTTTAGGGAATTGACCACTCTCTTTGTTATGTGTTGAGATTTGTGTTGTGTGATACAATTGGTGGTTCTCTTGTTCACTAGCTTCATGTAATTAGCGTGGTGTGTCAAGTAGTTGCTTAATCGAGAATGAATGATTGCCTAAGTTTCTATTTTCTTGTGCCCTTCGCCTTTAATCCTAGACGTTGTGGCCCTAACAAGGCATAATGATTAGGGTTAGAGAGTTCATTCTTGCCTTAACCGGAAGAATGGATACCAAATAAGAGAAATTGACTTAGTGGCCTTAACCGGCATTAGGTAGAGAACTAAGTAATCGTTACATTTTAGGTTGTAACTATTGCATGCTTAAATCCCTAATTTCTAGAGCTCTACGCCTTTAGTTCATGTTTTGGTAACCCTGATAAGGTACTAATTCCTGAGTTAGAGAGTTCATATTTGTCCTAACCGAAAATGTGAATACACTTAAGGAAATTCGGCTTAGTGGCCTTGACCGGCATTAAGTACGGGATTTGGTTCTCATGAAGATATATTGTTTGTTTGCTTGAAATGTGTTCGTTGCATTGAAATTTCTAGAGAGTGATCCCTAGTACCCAAACCTATCTCTCTTTTATTTTTATTTTCTTTGTTTTTAATTGTTGTTGTTAATTTAGTTTTTGACTTAGTCTTTTTAGAAAATTAAATCACAATGTTTAATGACAATTTCTACCTCATTGTAAATAGTCATCATTAGGCTCTTAGTTTTGATTAGGCTTTGGTGAAAACCAAAGCCGAGCATTGCTAAGGCTTGGTGCCTTAGAGTAGCATTTTTATTTGTTTTCTTTTTCTTTATTTTTCTTTTGTTTGCTTAGTGACTTTAGTTCCGACTACCTAAGGATTGTGGGTTAGCCACTAATCCCCGTGGTACGATAAACTTTGGGCTCAATATTTCCCTATCTTGACAACGATACGTACGCTTGCGTAATTGTGTATCAAGTCAAGGACTCATAATCTATTGGCCTCTATTGTTATGTGGTTAGGACGAAGAGAAAGGAGAGAGTACAAAAAACACATCATATTTTCTGGTGGGACGAGGTGAAAGAGCAAAGGCAGAGGGCGAAAATGACCAGAATCACAGCACTGGAAAAGAAAAAAGGACAGACAGCTGAACAACAGCCACAGGAGGAAGTGATACATGATTTGACGATTAATGTGGATGACGAGGAACAAACAGAAAAAAACGAAATTGAAGTGATAGATTGGCAAAACCGACAACTGTACAAGCTACTTGACAGCCCAACTAAAAGCAAATTAGAGAAGTACTGGAACAAGGCAGAACAAAGGTAATGTTTCATGTTACAGCTCACAAGATAGTGACTTAACTTGCCATGTAGCTGTCCTAGTCACTGGCCAAGTCACTGTTCAGATCATGGCAATTGCCATGTAGCTAGCCTAGTCACTGTCCAGATCATTTTCAAATGCCATGTAGCTGGCCTAGTCACTGGTCAAGTCACTGTCCAGATCATGGCAATTGCCATGTAGCTGGCCAAGTCACTGTCCAGATCATTGGCAAGTGAAAAGTAACTGGCTAAGTCACAGGACTAACAACGTTCTATGTTATGCAGCGTATTATTCTGGGAGGGAAAAGAGGCTGGAAGCGAAATCACAAGGGCAGATGTCAAAATGTTCATAAGCGATCAATCAATAGCAAACAACTGGATTGATTGCTATGGGAAAATGTTGAAGGATGAACTGTAAAACGAAAGTTCACAAAGTTTGGGAAGATCTGCTTTTATGCATACCATGTGTTGGGTAAGTATGACGAGCACTTTCTATAAACATTGAATCCTTATCTCTCATTCTTTGTTTATTTATAACTCGTTCTATGTATTTCTTTCTTTCTTTTTTTAAATAGTATTCGACAATACATTTAACTGTGAGAAACCTCCATCAATACTTGTGTGAGCCGCTGTTCCAAAACATGGGAAAATGCAGCATGCTTTTCTTCCCAATTACCCATAATGAAGAATTTCACCACACGCTCTTGGTCTTTGACAAGGACATACCGCAATGGCTGCATTTTGATTCAATGAAACCAAGAACAGCAGGAACAAGGGAGTGCTTTAAAAGTATAAAAAAATTGGTAAGAAACTTCTTACTGACCATGTAACTGACCATGTAACTATCACTCACTAATCTGTTAAAAAATACAGGTTGAAATGGTCGAGCTGTGGATGAGAGCAGTGAAAGATCAAGCAGACGATATGCTGCAGCAAGGCTGCCGAATGAAATTTGACAAGAGTCAAAGCACTCACACAAAATTAAAGATGGTTGAAAGTATTTTGAGCGATGAAGAGATAAGAACAATAAGGTGGATAAAGGAAAATTATGATGGTGGAAGGATCGCTTTGAACCATGCCAGAATCTGCCCCCAACAAGACCAAGGATCGTAAGTCTATATTCAAAAATTTAAAATGATAACTTTACTGTTACTAAGTTGGTCAAAATCATTAACTTGAAATTTTTAATTGACAACAGATTAGATTGCGGACCTTTTGTAATGTATTACATGGACAGAATGGCAAAAGAGGAGAAGATGCCAAACAAAGTCACCAAAGCTCAGATGATGAAGTTCAAAGCTCAAATATTCAAAAAATTTGCAGAACATAAGCAGAGCTGGAACTCAGCAAATTAAGAATTTTAGAAATTTGTTTGTTTAGTTCAGAATTTCAGAAATTTGTTGTTTAGTTCAGACTATGACTTGTATGGATCTTTTTATTCAAGATTAATGCATCTTTTCTGAATTCATAGGGCAAGTCACTGACTATGTAAATATGAAGGCCGCATATAATTGAAAGTGTCATTGTTAAATTCACTACTGCCCATTATGTAACTGCTTAAGTCACTGGCCAAATAAAAAGAAAACTGAATGTCATTGGCCAAGTCACTAGGCAAGTTACTGTAAAACTCAAGTAACTGACCAAGTCACTGATAATGTAGCTGACCATGTAACTGACCATGTAACTTACAATGTATGTAACTGAATATGTAACTAAGCATGTAGCCGAATATGTAACTGGACAAAAAACATTAAAACTCTAAGTCACTAGAGAAGTCAGAGCCAAAATGATATTTATATTTCAGTTTGCAGCGTGCCGCTGAACCGCAAAGGCAGCGTTCCGCTGCCCATTAACAAACCAAAGTTGTTGTAGCTACTTCATTTTTTAATTTTCATTAATATTTGCAGCGTGCCGCTGCACCGCAACGGCAGCGTTCCGCCGCCAATGACCAAATCTATATGCAGTGATCCAACTACAAGTCATTGAACAAGTCACTGCCAAGATAACTAAAAACTAATGTCAATGGACAAGTCAATTAGTTTACAAATGGTTATGTCACTGTACATGTAACTATTAAAAAACCTGTAGACACAAAGAATACTGAAAGATTTATAAAAGAAGAAAGCAGATACACTGTCTCATAGTCAAAAAAAAATTCCAATGAGTAAGCACCTTACAAGCACTTCTTATCATTTATTGAAAAAAATAAAAAATCAAAAAAAAATTTCAAACTGTATTGGAGTCACTTGCTATGTCACTTGCCATGTCACTGTTAAAGGCATGTAGGCAGAATTGAACCTATATCGGAGCTGTACAACTCTTTCTGTTGTGACCATCACATTTTCCACACCTACCACACTTGATCACCCTGGTTTTCTCGCTCCTTTTTCTGAACCTCTTCTTTCTAGGCCTTCCCGGTGGTCTTCTAGTCAAAGGTGGCTGCAAGATCACAGCATCTCTACCAAAATCATGCACTTGCTTCGAAATAGAGGGAAGAGGATTAATTGGGAAAGAATAAGTTTCTCGATATTTCTCCACCTTGTACAGCTCATTGACATACAAATACGGGGAAGAACCATGTTGTTGGATCACTACAAGGGCATGGGAACATGGGAAGCCATACAGCTGCCATTCTCCATACGAACAAAAGCGAGTTTCCAAATTTACCATGCTATTGTACTTCTGGCAGTGAACTTCATACACATAGGTATCAGACCTGCTCACTCTCCCATGCCTTCCAACTTCCAAATTGTCCTTCAGCTTCTTTTCAATCACCGGGCACAACTCAGACAACCATTCATGAGCATCCTGCTTCCGAGCAGCAATTGAAGCCATGGACTTCACTCTAATGCCATCATTAATATCAAGAATAGGAAGACTCTTCAAAGGCAACACCCAATTATTGAAAGACTCAGCCAAGTTATTTGTCATTTCACCAAATCTTTCGCCATTAAAGTAAGCCATACACCAGTTATCCTTGGGAAGATCCTCCAGAAATTGAGCAACTATGTCACCGCCTTCACTCCTCAAGATTTCCATGTTGAACTCATACATCTCCGGTGTTCGAGAATAAGCACAACACATAAACAAGTAAGGAATCCGATCCTTAAGGTAAGAACCAGCTGGAAATTTGTCAGAAAGGTTAGCCATCAGATGTCTAAAACAAAACCCATGTGGATTATTGGGAAACACTCTAGGGAAAGCACTAACAAGCCCAACATGATGATCAGAAATGAACGTCACCCTCCTCATAGGGTGTTTTGCAAACTCTTAAGCCAAAACCTCAAGAAAAAATCTCCAATTACTCTCATTTTCAGAATCCACAATAGCATAAGCAACTGGAAACAAGCCTAAACAGAAAAACAAAATGATGTCACTGTCATGTAAATGTTAATGTCACTGACCATGTCGCTGACATAACTGCATATTACTTGACAGTGACATGGCCAGAGACATGTCATTCAAATCACAGAACATTTAGGTCATTGGACATGTAACTGTCAATGAACATGTAAGTGACCATGTCAGTAGCTATGTAACTAACCATGTCACTTACATTACAAAAAAAAAACAGAACATGGCAGGAAATAGAAAACAAGAAAAATAAAAAACTACAAATAATGAAGGAGATTCAACCTTGATTGGCATCCTTTTCCGATGCAGCAATAATCTGTCCCTTGTACTTGTTGGTAATGAATGTAGCATCAATGAAAAGAATAGGTCTACAAGATTGAAAACCCTTCATCCATGCACCATAGGTCACAAACATACGCTGAAACCTGTGTGTTTCTCGATGAAACTCAACCACTATCCTAGAGTCGGGGTTTGACTTCATAACAGACTCACTGAACCAAAGTAGCTGAGCATAAGACTCAGCTTCATCACCATGTAGGGCTGTTTTTGCCAACTCCGTACCATACCAAACTGTACGATAAGCAACATCCAAACCATAATCACTCTTGATCTCATCAGCTATATCAATTGGCTTTTTGTTTGGATTGGCACGAATCTTATCAAGCACAATAGACTTGACAACCTTGGATCCCATCATCTTACTCTTCTGCAAACGAATCACACCATGACAAGTGTGAACATTAACCAACCTTTTAATCATAAAGAAACCATTAGCCCTGCATAAATGAGCCTTCACAAGCCAATTGCAGCCCTGAGAATGTTTCTTAGAACACTGAGCAATAACACGAACCTTGTCATTTCTAACAAACTCATATGAAAATCCAATTTCTATGGCATACTTACACAGCTTATCCCTAAACTCAACAACCCCACCCTCAAACTTTTGGCCTTCAGAATGAATATAACTCTCCCAACCTTTCGTCATATAACTCTTCGGTGCCTCTGCCCTATAACACCCCAAATAATCATTCTCCTCAAGCATGGTACTAGAATCCTCACACACTGTATTACTCACCACACTTTCACTAATAGAAGGCAAATCAGTCACAAACACTTCAACAAAATCAGAATTGTAACGAACCAAATTCCTAAAAATCATTCTCATATCAACTTCACTCTCTAGAAAACATGAAGTAGAATCCGGAGGAATAATGTACCTCAACATGAAATTGCCTTGAATCAAATCCGGAAAACGAGAGCGTATGGAATTGCATAGGTCAACAAACGACCAATTATGCAACAATGGAACTGTCGCTGCTTCACCAGAATAAATAAACTTGATAACATAGCTAGTATCCATAACAACTGCACAAGAATAAAACAAATCACTATCCATGTCACTCCTAAGGAAATCAACAGAATCAACACAAACAAGTCACTGCCAAAGTAACTGTTAAAGCCTGAACAGAAGAACAATATTATAAATGTAACTGACCATGTCACTACTAAGGAATCAACAGAATTATCACTGCCAAAGTCACTATTAATGCCTGAACAGAAGAACAACATCATACTTGCAAAATAAATGATAATTCCTGAACAAAACAGCAGTATTAAAAATGTAACTGGCCATGTCACTGATAAAAAAATCACAGTATAGAACAAATATAGTACCGCAATAGCACAAAACATCATCAACAATTCAACATAGCACTGAGTCGACGAAGGAGAAGAACACAGTAATCCAAAACGAACAATTCAACAATTTAACACAAACAACAAAAATACACTGCAAAATCCAAAACGAACAAATTCACAGAGAGAAGGCTTACCGATCAAATCAGAGAAAACCAGAGAGAGGAAGAATTAGAGAGACTGTAACTAAGCACTGAGTCGACGAAGAAGAAGAACACAATAACGTGATCAAGACGAACACCGACGAAGCCAGAGATCCAGAAAAAGAGAAAAGAGCTGAGGAAGCTCCAAAACCACTTTCAGATCGTCGTAGAAGCAGAAAGAGAAATCTGAAGCTTCCGACGGAGAGGGCGGCGAAGAAAGAATCACTACTAGAAATCTGTTCATAGACATCGCATGTTTTAAATCGGTCAGACTTGCACACGATGTAAAAACCTAATCTAACATCGTTTTACAAAAATACCGATTTAAATGTATATCATTAACATCGGGTCTTAAAATGACCGGTGTTAAAAGTTTTGTTTGAAAATTTGCGGGAACCTATTTGTGCAAAACGCGCTAAGTGTTTTAAGTGAATTGAAGAAGCGGGTACTAAATCTAAAAACTTTCACACTTAGATAAAAAAATTAAAGCCTGATCCTAAAAGTTGGACAGAAAACCCTAAGCTCTCGCGCGGCCTCCATCTCACTCGAACTCGCCTTCATTCTGAACTCACCCCAAACTGGATCTCCTCCCAAACCCTACCTCCATCTCCTCCCTTCCTTCCTTCCTTCCTTCATCTACGTCCTCAGCTTCTTCGGCATCAACTCCGTCCAGTCCGGCATCGACTCTGTCCAGTCCGTCCTCAGCTTATTCATCAAAGCATTTCTAAACAGCGCCGTTCCGTCTTAGCCTCTAGAATCGAAGCAAGAGAGCGGCGGCCAGTCGGCGAGACTCACTTCAGAGAACGACTCTGTTGTGGGATTCGAAGGATTTGCCTGTCGAAGGATTCTAGGAGTCGCCGGTCGGAGACGAAGTAATCTTAGTACGTATTGTTCTAGTTCTATATATGTAAATGATAGAGTCAATTTCAGTCGTTTTACTTGTTGATGGTATCAGGCTTGTGGGAGATTTGTTGTGTTTACGAATAGGCTTCTCAGCTTATTCATAGCTTTTGTTCGTTCATATGGATTTGATTTCAGTCTTTTTAGCTCTTGATTGTTCGTTGTGGTTCATTGTTCTTCTTTAGCTTGTGAGCGATTGCATTTGGGGAGTTGAGCGACTATTCAGAGTTGTGATCGACAAGCAGGTCATTTACTCGAGCCCCTCTTTTTATTTTTTGCTCTTCCATGTTTTCATTTGTGAAGTTTGTTTGATTTTGGGCGAAAACATAGAGGACCTACATCGATTTCCTGGCTTGTAGCCGTTGCAGCCTTAAACCGCTAAGTCGGGGTTTTAAGGCAAAAGAAACCCAACCTTGTCTAGAGGTTAGAGACGGCGGGACTGTGGCAGGAGACGAAGGGCTGCTCTGAAATTTCCGATTCCTCGAAATAAGATGGAGCAATAAGCAATGTCAAGCATTCCCCAAATTGCAGATAACCGAAATTTCAAAGCTTTCGTCTTCAAATTTGATCTCAATCAGTAGAGAATTAGGGATTTGATTTTCCAATTTTGGGTGCGAAAAGGTGGACCAGAAAGAGAAGATAAGGTCTCTTTGGAGCTGACAGAGGAGATTCTCCGAAGCATGGAAGTTGGGCTGGCTTTCAGGGACTACGTAATGGCTCTGTCTCTCTCTGTTTCTGATTTCTTTTAGCTCAATTGAATCAAAACCTAATCTTTTTATTTCAAATGTTTTGTTTTGATTGTGAGGATGCTGGATTAAGCTGCTCATTTGTATGTGTTATTTGTACATATGTTTTGTTCTTTCATTATTTTAGCACTTTCTTTTGTCAACTGCAGGTTACTTGATAGAAAAGATTGAATTTGAAAATCTACTTCACAAAGCTTCAGTGTCTTTTTGTGCAACTCGAGTTGCTTCTTCAGGTACTTTTCCTTTTCTCAGGTCATTTTAATTGAAAGCATATATGCTCAAAATTTGATTACATCTGCAGGTACCACTAATCTAGATTTGTTATTTGAACTGCTTGTATTTTTCTATATATCAGGTTTTTTTTAGTTTTAGATACTTTAGACCATTATATATGTTGAATACACATAACTACCAAGAACTTGGCTACTCCAGAAATGTCATACATAGTCCCAATTGTAATTTATAGTTGGATTTTTTATTTAATTTTAGATTATTTATTTACTTTTGAATTTTTGTAGGCCATGGTGGGTATTCGTATCTCTTGGAGCCTCTGTGCTGGTTGGGATTGATTACAAGTAAGTTTCTTCTGACCAAGTTTTATTTTGCCATTTTTGGACTAAGTTATGATCTTGTTTGGCCAACATTGTGATCTGTTTTGGGTGTTGCATTGTTATTGAGATGGGCACTTGCTCCCCGTTGGTTGTAGCAAGCTCGTTCAAGCTTCCATGTCGTTGATCCCCAGAACCACACTCACACTCACACTCCCCAGAACACTCCTCGCCCTTCGATCCTTCTCCTGCAAAATGTCATCCGACCCGCCACCGTTGACTCACTCCCTCACTCTCCCGAGTCAACTCGCCGCCGAGCCCGTCCAGATCGTCGCCGCCCCCCACATCTCCTCCTCCCAGTTCAGGCCAGTCACGCTTTTCCCTTCCTTGTTCTTCAGAAAAGTCTAAAACTTCGGATATAAACTGAACCCAAGTATTCATAATGATGGTAAAACGTTGCAGGAGCGCTATTGATTCGTCTTTGTTTAAGCAGTGGCTGAAGAACATGGAGAGTGAAACTGGGATTCTAAGCGACGGTTCTTTGGCTCTGAAACGAGTTCTAATTCAGGTGATCCAGTCCTTCTTTAAAGTGGTTGAATTGATTTGGTTTTGATAAGTTCATAGTCTTGGAACTGATCAGCTGGGTTATAATAGGGTGTGGATATGTTTGGATAGAGGATTGGGTTTCTGAAGTTTGAAGCAGATGTGATTGATAAAGAAACAGGGGAAAAGGTATCTAGTCATATACATACTTGTCTTTTTTATTCTAATGGTATATTTTGGAGGCCATAGTTGTTGATTTGTTTGTTGTGAAACTAAAACATATTTAGGTTCCAGGTATTGTGTTTGCACGCGGACCGGCTGTAGCTGTGCTTATACTTTTGGAATCGGAGGGCAAGGCTTATGCTGTTCTTACTGAACAGGTAGCTCTTCATTTCATTTTGGTGTTTTAGAGTATCTGTTATGACATTATGATGCTTTACTTAAATCGGAAAATCACGTTCGTCCTAATTCCTATATTATCACAAAAAGAAATTACGGCATTGTACTTCCATGTAATCAAACCCTATTAAAAATTGTTGCATATCGAAGGTTAGAGTACCTGTTGGAAGGATCATACTGGAGTTGCCTGCTGGAATGTTGGATGATGACAAGGGTGATTTTCTCGGCACCACAATCCGTGAGGTCTCTCTCTCTCTCTCTTTCTCTCTCTCTCTCTCTCAATATGTATATATGTATAATGCCATGTATATTTGCTGTGTCATATCTCTTTCTGCTTGTATTTTGGAAAGTTCATGTAATCAGCTGAAAATTAATTTAGATTCCTTCTAAACCACAAGCTATGGTTTTGGTTTATTAAAAAGATTATTGTTCCAATAATATATGATGGTTGCATGAGCCAAAAAAGACGGGTGGTTGGTTATAGTTCATGGCCATCCATATCCATCATCACCACAAAACCATAAGCTTTTTAGTGATCAATAATATGCTTTTCCTCCGGCCCCTGTGTCTTGGAGAGTTTTATTACTTGTTTATATATTTTTCCTCTCTTTAACTTGGTACTGGTTTTCTCCTTTTTGTTTCGTCCTCAGAAAAACCAATCTAGTTTCTTTACAAGGTACTCTTGAGATTCATTACTGCTTGTTCTTGCTTATGCAAATATGCCTTGTTCAATACTTTTATTTTTCCTACTTGTCTTTGTATATTTCTATCGATCCTGAGTATGTTGCTTTTTAGAATCTTTTGAAATTTTATTTGTTTGACTGTTTTCTGCTTCTTTTGTAATCAACAGTCAAGTACTAAGTGTAAGATGCAAGTTTTACAACTTTAACCTAAAGCTAAGTTACATTATTCTTATTATAACACTCCAGGTGGAAGAAGAGACTGGCATATGCCTAAAACAAGAAGACTAATCAACTCTTGTAATGATTATATTCAGTTTTGTAGCCTTCAGTTACGTCTTCTTAATTTTTCACATTTACAGACTAATCAACTCTTGTAACGAACAAGTAGTATGTGTTTTATTCCAACATTGGTAGGTAAGCTGGATTTCAGGATCCTCATTTCAAGAGCATTGTTCAGTTATGTTGTTCATTTGTAAACACTTGACAGCTACTTGTGTCATTTTATGCTCGAACTTTGGTAAGACCTGTTATGCTAATTTGTTCCTCTGTTTTGTATATGCAGAGCAGGACATAAGTTAGAAGCTGCTATTTATCGATATTACTGGCAAAGTAGCTCTTGATTCATGCTGGTCAACTGGTGGATTTACCGACTGTTTACTTCAGTATGGTGCATTGTTTGTTTATGGAGTTGATATTGGATATGGCCAGGTAACAACCCCTAAATCCAAATAAAAATATCTTATCTGTGAGTATACCAATTCGCTTCTATTCTTGTTCAATCATTAGTTATGGTATGTTAATCTTTTTTTTCCTTCAAATTTTAGTTTACAATTGTAGCTGGGGTCATACTGTTAATCTTTTTTTTTTTTTTTTTAGCAAAAAGACTGAATCTTATATTTGCTATGGATTTGTTGGCTTAACTTTGTTGTACCTGGAGTTATGCTTTTGGATCTGCACAATCTTTTTGGGTTAGCAGTTGAATTAGTGTACTTGGATCACATGCTATACGGATCAGCAATTTGAGACTAGGGAATGAACTGAGCTAAAAGATAAGTTCTTTTTTAAGTGGCAGTATATGTTTAGTTGCTTGGGCAAAATTCAAACGGATCAGATTTACTGAAAGTTCTGCCTTGGTAAACATATTTCCGGAGTAGTCGGAATCACATTAATGTAAAGCATCCATTTTCTTGAATCAATGTAGGTCCTGGCATGGAGGATTTGAAATGCGTTGCTGTACTACCATTGTACCATATATATGTTACTGTTATTCATTTTGAACCTCCCTACCTTGTATTTGCTTTATTCTAAATCTTTCAACCTGCTTCACTTCTCCAATTGTTTCTCTAGCTTGTTTTGAACAAATCTCAAAAACCTTTGTTCTTATCTTTTTAAGAGAAAATTTGCATTGCTTCTGTGTTATCATGTAAAGTTGGAATAGATATCTAGAAGGGAAATTTGTAATGTTTTTGTCTGTTTCTCCTTTGGTTATTGTCACAGTGGTCCAGGCAGAGCTAGTATATGCACCACACCATTGCATTCCCACTTGGTTAATGTGGGGTTTGCTAAAGTGTAGCATCTTCCATATAACAGGAAAGTGACTAACTCATTGATTGATCTGGGAGTCACTAAGACTCACACCAAACCACATGTTCAAGATATAAAGTCACTAAACTACATCAATTTAGGTCATAGGGAAGTGAGAGATTGCTCTTTTTTGAGCTCTCTGTTTGATTACTCATAAAGTTGGTGCTTCTGCAGTTGTAGCATCTTTGGTTCTTCAAGGAGTTATCCGTGGTTTTAAGGATACAAAAACTCATCTTATCCAAGTTTTGTGTCCCTTTGTGCATGAACAGTCATTTTCAAAAGATAACCAGTTGTTTAAGTGTTAAGTTGTCTGCTGCATGTTATTAACTGATAAGCTGTATGAAGTTATAGCTTATAATATACCTTCATTTCATGGTCAATCCTTTGAGGAGTTGTATTATTGGCATGCAAGTGCCATTAGCTCAGTTACAGCCATTCAATTTTTCAGATTATACAAGTTCTCATTGAAATCTTATTGTAAGTCTAAGAGTTTAGAGTATTCCAGGTTGCAGATGAACTTGTAGCAGAGTTTTCTGACCCTATCAATGGTGTCACATCCCCTGATCAAATTGACGAGGTGCGCATTGAAGTGGCTGATTATATACAGAGTTTGATGTAGGAATGTGACTGCCAAGATGTTTTTTTAGTAAGGCTAGCTAGTTTTGGCTTTGAAGCAAAGCTTGGTGTGGAACTTTTGTACATTGTTGCTCGTATGTTTCCAAGCTAGCTTTTGTAAGTTTAGGGGTTTATTTTGTGAATTATGTTAAATCATGAATTTGGAAAGAAAATTAATGGGAAAGCCCCTTATTTTGGATGATGAGAAATGCAATTTTTTTCCCAGCAATAGCTAAATGCAAAGTTTTCACATCATACTTGTCAAAGTGAAGTGAAGTGTATTAAAGCATAATAAAACAGTAATGCCAAGGAAAACGAAGTCTGTTGAGAGATTAGAAATCAGTATCAAAAATGAAATCGATGTCCTATGATTATCAATATATCGAATTGTAACTCAAAATCGATGTAATCAAAATTACTGCACATCGATTTCTAATCACCAAACCGTAATCTATTATGAACATACAAATCACCTACCGTAGAGTAAACCGATGTGTGGTCAAAAGGTGAACATCGGTTTTGGAAATAATAAACGATGTCTTCAATGAACTAACACATCAGTTTGAATAAACATAGTCGACGTAAATAATACCGTTGAACATCGGTTTATTTAATTGAAAACGATGTTCAGTCTCAAAACAAACATCATTTCTGAATAAAAACACGATGTAGAATAAAGATACAGACATCGTTCCTAGGAAAATAATGTAGCAACCTACATGTAAAAATGACCACGAACAAACAATACTCATGGGAACTGATGTCTACAAGTGTACTGGACATCGCTTCTGGAATAGAAATCGATGCAAATGTTCAAGTAGGTATTGTTCGACATATATTTTTTTAAGCATAAAATGTGAAAATATGAAGAATTAGACATACCTAACATACAAAAATATGATGATTATAACGATTATACATCGATTTGTTTTTTAGAATCGATGTTGGTTGTTGTCTGGGACATCGGTTGAAAACGCGCTTATACTGATGTCTATACTTTTCTCTACACCCACTAAGACATCGGTCGAAAATTAGTTTAACATCGGTCCAGAACCGATGTCTATGAACAAAATTCTAGTAGTGAATCTCGGAAAGAGATCTCCGATCAAATCGAATCGGAAGCTTTCTGATCAAAGGAGAGAGAAAATTTGAGCTCCCAGATTTTGAAATGGAAGGTTATAAAGGTATTACCTTAGGGGCAGAATCGGAATGATAAAAATTAAAAACTGACCTTTTTTAACATGACCTCATTATTCATAAGGACTAAACTAATATTAATAACAATTCACAATGGACATTTTTATCAAGTGGGAAACTAGGTGACCTTATTATCATTTCACTCTCTAAAGTGACCTTTTCCATCATTTCCCTTTACTTTTACTCTATATTCCAATCACCAATCAAACAAAATAATTCCTTGGTTAATGAAACCTTAACCACCAAGTTGTAAATTAGCTTCATGTAGCTTAACCACAAAGTTAACCACAGACCTAGCAACTGGGGAAAATATGCAGCCGTAGGTAGAAACTAACATTGGAAAAGCTCTGATTATATATTTTTTGCGATCAAAGCGTCAAACAATCAGAGTTGCACACTGAATGAGAATCAAAACCCTGAAGAAAATTTCGTTGTCCCTATCTCAGAGTTGAAAAGCCATCAGATACCAAAATTGCATTAAACTAAAGCACCCGCGTATCCTTTGTTCGTTTCAATTCAGCCATCTATACCAACGACATGCTCTGATAAATTGGGTTCTAGTTGTAAGAAGCAGCTGAAACAAGTATCAATTAATTTTTTTTTTTTTTTTTGCCAGAATGTGCTTGTCATTCCATTGATGAATATAGAGAATATTATATATAAAAGGGCTCCGACAAAATTGAGCCATCCTTAGAGAGAGCCCTTGGGCTGAACCCGAATTCGAGCAATAGAATAGGGCTACCTAAAATGAAACATCACCAAAAGTAACTAGTAACCTGACACTATTAGGCAAAGAACCGGAACGAAACCAAGAACTAACCCTAATATTATTCACTGAACATAAGAAGCACCCTATGAAAGGAGACATCCTTAGCGAAAAATTTTAAAAAACTTAAACTGTGCTAGATTAAAAAATAAAAAATAATAATAACTCTAAAAATATTGGTCCAAAAACAACTAGGCCCAGCCTTTAGCCGGCCCAGCACTCCACCCTCGACCGCGACCTAAACCGATCTGAAGGTAGCGTTTGTTCCTTTTAGAGAGAACTTAGAGAGCAGCCAGTAGCGGATGTACTTGGAAGGCTATCTGGGCTCAAGCCTAGACAAGATTTTGGGCTAAAAACCCTTAGGTATATATATATATCTACCTTTCAGCCCATACCAGCCCAAAGAAAAAAAAAATTATCCATCAATCTGCCAGTCCGCCACGACTCACTCGCTTGTATTCCCAGTCTCCCATAGACCACAGCACTGACAGCAGCTCATAGCCTCACACAGTCACACTACCTTTCGCTTTCTCGTAAACGAGGTATGTCTATCGATCTCCCCTGTTTTGAATTTTTGATACATCTCTGTTCTTCAGTTCTTCTTCCTGCTCTGTTTTTCCCAATGGGGTTTTCTCAAAGAAATCTCAGATCTCCTCTCGTCGATTCTGAATTTCTGATGTAATTGACTAATTGTGAGTTGGGCTTTTCTGTATAAGTTGAGGATTGGGGGAGGGGGAGGGGGAGAGAGAGAGAGAGAGAGAGAGAGAGAGAGAGAGAGAGAGAGAGAGAGAGAGAGAGAGAGAGAGAGAGAGAGAGAGAGAGAGAGAGAGAGAGAGAGAGAGAGAGAGAGAGAGAGATTCCATGTTAGCTGAGGTCTGAGGATCTTGATCATGGTCGGTCACTCGGTTAGTCGGTGGATGCTTCTTTCGGTTGGTATGACCGTATGAGAGTTCGTTATGTACTTGGAGTCTTGGACACTTGGTATGAGAGTTCGTTATGTACTTGTGTTATGTTTAGGCTTTTTTTTTTTTTTTTTTTTTTGCTGTTTTATAACAATGCTAGTTAATACTTCTGTCATTCTTATTCTGATGCAGGAGCATCCAAGAGGCTTTCCAATTTAGTTTAGGGTTACAGTAGTTCTTGTCAGGGTTTTGTTTCCTTTCCCAGTTCTGAGGGCTACGGTATAATATTTGGGCAGTTTTGGTTGGATGGGAGGTGGTACAGATGTGCTTACCAGAAAAATTCTCAGTTATTTTTTATTGGATAGGGGAATATGCATGAGAGTTCACAAGTTCTGTACCGACTGATGTCTTTCTTGATAAATTACTGGCTAAAAAATTTGTGCACTTCTAATTAGCCTAGACAACAATTGAATCCTGGATCCGCCACTGAGAGCAGCCCTATAACTCATGAGTTATTTGTATCAATTAAAGTTTAGAACAGATGAAAAATGAACTTAGAGCTTGTGGTGTATAAGACAGGTAGCAGAAGTGTTGAATTCTAGTGCAGCGGCGCGCATTGCTTCAAGGATTAATCTTCCTAGCCTGTAGATGAGAGAATTAGGAAAAACAAAACGCTGAAAGACGAGAGAAAATGGTGCGCGTGCAAGAGTGCACATGAGGGGAGCAATTGACGTGACAAACAAAGTCATTAACAAAGAAACCCACACTGTAGCACGTGAGATTTTTAGTAAACTCTCTTTCTTGAATCTTTAGTCACTAATGATTTTCAATTTGGCACAAAATTTATAGAAGTTATATACTAATAGAGATCTAAAAATCTAACGGTCAATTTACTTATGAAAAATAGATCCTCTAAAATGGTAAAAAAAAAAAAAAAAAAAAAAAAATCTTTTAGTGGAAGTGTCTTCGATCTATATATTCAATTGCAGTTAAATCACACATCAAGATTAAAAAATATGAAAATATAATTTTCTTCACATATTCAAACTACTCCATTTCCTCTGCAGATAAATAAGAGCTTCAACTTATTCTACACAAGAGCTAATGAACTCTTGTGTAAATCAATTACTCTATTTTTAGTAACCATAGAAGAAAAGAAGAATTTTTGCAGCCGCAGAAACGATCAAAAGCTAGAAGCTAGAAATCAAGCAATCGATCGTTGGTCTGTCGACTTCAATTTTTTTTTGGTTTTGTTTTTTCAAAACTTTATGAATTTCTTTTGCTTTTTCTTTTCAATTATGTGTAACTAATTCTCATAATTAGGGGTTGTTTTAAAGCCCCGTACATGATTACCATGGTGCTTTGATATTTTATTTTATTTCCTTTATAAAATGATGAGAACCATTTTTACTAAATCATCGATGAATTCTTATATAATGACTTTGGATGCATACTTAGTATCCAATTTCGTCCAAATATCTCCATTTCTGCATGAAAAGTACAAAAGTGATGCAAAAGAAAGAAAAAAATTCATCTCCATTTCTGCATACGAATGTTGAACAGTACAAAAGTGACAAGAAAATGCAGACTCACGGGTAAATATTTCTCTTATTATCTCCTTTCTTACACAAGTGGTGGTATAGCCTATCACAGCAACCAAGCCACTCAAAGCAGCAGTTTGAGTGGTCCAATAGGTCTTCATACTACGCAAATCACAAAGTATTGCCAGCTGAAATTTGACATATAAGTTTTCTAAATACCAATGATCGGATCACAGTACACGTTAAATATGCTAAATGGAATAAATGCTTGGCAGCAAATTCAACATGGAAAACAAACAATAATAGAACTATTAGTTAGCAGAAACAGAGGAACACTACAGGGGTTTTGGTTGCTGCAGACTTAGAGTTTCAACTGATTAGCCAAATGGGTCATCTTGCTTCTAGCTAGGAGCTCTCAAACTACTTTTGGTGCATGTGTGTGACTTACCAGGCAGAATATTCAAGTCAATGTCAGAAAACGAAGAATATGATGCATAAACTCTCTTCCCTGATCCGCAAACGCTCTTCCTTGCATGCTTCGCAGCATGCCATCCAACCTTGCACGGTAGGTTGATGCAGCACCAGACAACTGTTAACGGGCATGAAATGCACAGCAAGCAAGCACTGCAAAGGAACTCTGTGGCTTTATCACAGCATTTCGATTTTTGTCCCCTAGAAGAACTGGACGGCCTTGCCTCCATATTGCTTCTTCTCACCTAACCGTATGATCTAACATGCTGTATATATGGCTTTGGACATTGATGAGCCATCTTGCTAGGAAAGCTTGCAGATTTTCCTTTATAGTTTATAAGCTGATTTTCCTTTATAGTTTATAAGCTTATCCAGCTTGCTGTTCAATATTGAACTTTACTTCTCTCTTCCTTTTTCTATTCTACCTCTTTATACATATCCTTTTTCACTTTTTATCGTCTTGGCCACTGGGAATATGTCCAAGACGCCTTCTGCAATACATTTTCGTCAAGGACCACCTTTTTGGTCCTATGAGCAAGCCTTAGCATAATAGGCTTTCGGTTCCAACCTCAAAGTCTTATAATTCTCTCTTTCTTCCATCCGCCACCCCTACCCTTATCCTCTTCAAAGTTAAAACTTTTACCCTAAACAAATAATCTAATGATTGCCCCAAAAAAAAAAAACAAATAATCTAATGGCAGAAAACCATTGGGCCTCTTTATATATCCATACAATAAGGAAATATGATTCAGGGTTCAGGGATTACAACCATTAGAATCTTACTCCAACCATATCAATGGTGCATGGATACATAAACAGGTCTGTTCACATTACAGAATCAGATTCTAAAATAGAACGTCTGATGAAATCAAGGCACATTCAATTTCATTATTTGATTTTGTAATTAACAAAAAGCAAATAAAATAAAATGCGACAACTAAAATTACAATAATAAAGATCAAAAATGAAAAGATGATATAAATGAGAATGTTAGGGTGCTATGATGGTTCCTTTACCTAAATTCTATGTGTTTGCAACTAATCTAATGTCAATGCAAGGCAGTTCAAGACTATATTTTCAATTACGATATTAATGTGCTGGTTCAAGGGTCAAACTAACTCAATTAGAGAGAAATATAGTCAGTTCAAGGGTCATAAATCACTCTAGTTGGCGTAAAGATCGGGAATTAGACTACTAAGCAATCCACCAGCGCAATCACGCAACGGGTGTAAATAACCATTCTTATAACCCCACGAATACAAAATTAAGGGTTTCTAGCATAGGAATTAGAGGGGTTCAAGCCTCTAACTCCGTCCTAAACATGCTCAAAATACACACCCTAGATTTGACTAGGCTTCTAGACATACATATATTTCAACCAAACAATACTTGATATAAGCATCTATCATATACAATTGCATCATTACAGTAAGTTAAACATCTTTACACAAGATTTAAGCTAGGGCACAGAACTCTAGCTCCCAAAAACTAACTACTCACAAACATACATCATATACATTAACAATTTCATCAAAATAAAAGAGGAAATTAAAAAGTATAAAAGAGGGAGAACAACAAAAACAAGTTACAAAATACTAGAAAACATACATAACAAGTCTTGGAATTATATTTTCTCCTTTGTACCAAGCTTGAATGTTGAAGATGTTGAAGCCTTTTGGTGATTTCTACTTTTTTTTTTTGGCGGTTAACAGAGTTTTATTAAATCACAAACACAAACTTACAAACAAACACCTAAACATGGGTCAAAAGTACATAAGCACGGAAGTAAATAACAAAACCCAACAACAAACAAGCCCAATGACAACCAGCCCACTAGCAAACCCAGTAGAAGTTGAGATCGATCGTGTCGTTGCCGCC
This sequence comes from Rosa rugosa, assembly GCF_958449725.1. NCBI lineage: Eukaryota > Viridiplantae > Streptophyta > Magnoliopsida > Rosales > Rosaceae > Rosa > Rosa rugosa. The sequence goes on from NC_084820.1 coordinate 38,580,107, forward strand.
AACAATCGAGCCACCGCATGACTCAGAAACATCATGAGAGTTGCAACCAAGGACTGAGAAGCCAAATCTTTCCAGCACATGAATACCAAACCAGATCCCAACAGAAGAACTCTACAATCCAAATCCCAAAACCATACAAATTAAACATCAACAAAACCCATCAGTAGATCGCTAGACAAGGAATTTCCAGGAATGAAGGTAACCAAATGAAATAGAAAAAATAAAGAGGAATCGAGATAAGCAGCATCGGAATTGCCGACGTGCCTATGTAAGACATCCGATACAACACCGTATTTAGAGAATTGAATTGGCGAACATTTGTTTAAAACACTGATAGGTATGAAGCATGTGCACTTGAAATGTGAAGAATCTGGAATTTGAAAAGCATAAGGAGAGGAAGAAGATTGGGAGGGGGGGGGACATGAGAGGGATGAGAATCGAAGAGAATGAAGAAGAAAAAGGGGATAGATGGGGATGGGTAATTTGGGCTCTAAGGATGAATAAGATTTAGGTTATGGGGGAAACCAAGGAAACAAAAATCAGACAATAAGCAAAACTGCCACCGCCGGGGAAAAGAGCTACGGTAGGGGAAGAACAGGGAAAATTGGAGACTCCCCCCCCCAACTATGAAGCCAATGATCTAGATCAAAATGTAAGGGGGAGAGAGGAAACTTAATTAGTCTGGTGGGTTTCTTAGAGAGAAGGGAGACTTTCTCACTCTAGACTTCTATTTGTTTTCGGTTGTTTCCACTTGATTACTCCTTAGATTTTAAAGATGTGATGAGAATTTATGAAGGGAAAATAAAAATAAAAGAAAGGAAAGAAAGAAGAAGAAAAAAAGATAAAAGAGAAAAAATGAAAAAGGAGTGAGGGCTCCTCTTGCCTCTTGGTTGTGGCATTGTGATAAAAGGAGAGTGATAGATGGGTCGTGGTTGCTATCGAAGAAAGAGTTGTTTGGCATGTGGGGATAAAGAGAAGACAAAAAAGAAAGGGAAAATCGTCCAAACAATATCTGGACTTTTCCGGACTATTAACTTTCATACCTATATTTCAAAAAACATCAAAATGGTACCTAACGATTTAAATCTGATCCAATTTTTGTACCCAGCAACAGTAAAAACGTTAACCCCGTTAACTTTTCAAGGGTATTTTCGTCCTTTCAATTTTTTTTTTCCCTTCCCTTGTATCCTGGTCCTGGATGAAATCCACATCAGCACATTCTACCTATTACTGTTTCTCATTCATTTTTTTGTGCGTTTTCAGGGGTTTACATTACACATGTCGACTAATTGCAGTAAAAAGTGACGGTCATTGGGAATGTGGAGGCTGAAACTTTGATCAAGACACTAACCAAGAAAACAACGAAACACGTTGAGTTGTTATGGCTTGACCCGAAAGCCAATTCCAAAGACAAGAAACAGTGTAAACCCAAAGGCAATGAGAAATAGATTGGCCCAACTGAAATCTCTGAGGAAGCAAAAGCAAACCACGGTAGCGGCAACGGCGGTGGAGATAAGAAAAAGGGTAAAGAGCCGGTGAAGGATGAAGTTGTTGAAGTTGTTGAAGTGCAAGAGTCCGGTGGGGGTAAGAAGAACTTTGAAGTTGGTAGTTCATGCAATACCAAAGGTGTTGAGGAAGGTAATGTTGTCAAACCACATGAGGGTGGCGGCTGAAAAGCAGAACAGGAATGACAATGTCAATGCTGCTGAAGGTGAACTGGGTGGCAATGTGAAGGTGAACACAGAGAGGTAGATCTTGATAACTGGCCAACTTCCATACTTGACTTGAAATTGAAGGTCGCCGGAAAAGATGGAAACTCGCTGGAAAATTCAAAATCTTCTTTCATTCGATTCTCTCTCTAGGAAGCTTCTCTGAAGAAACTGAGACCACAGACACGAAGGGAACATCAAGACAAAGCCATCCATACAGGTGAGATGCCTTGATTTGCCCGGAATCAGAAACTACACTGGAAAACCCGATAAGCTTTCGGGCTTCCTTCTGCCACAGTTGCCGGCCATTCGGAATCGGAACTACCGGGTCGCGCTTCGCACCGCCGAGAGCAGTCCAACGGTGCTGATCCGACTTACAGGCAAGGCCGGAAAATGGAGGAGAAAAGTCAAGACACCCAGAGACATTTGGGTGTCCAAATCAATTTCTGGCAATAACTTCCCAATGTATGAAGTGGATGTGCAAATGAGTCTAATCCGGATACAGCTAATCTGTGAGGTGGAGACGAGCTTGAGGGTGTAGACGATGTAAGTGACGGAGATGAAGAGGATGAGCCAGATGAGGAGTTTCGGGGTGGCTCGAGGAGATTGAAAGCCAGAACCGGGTAAAGGGTTCTCTGTGGAGCTCCGCATCTGATCCCAAACCACATGAAGTACCAGATTTTCCTCAAAAGTTAACGGGGTTAACGATTATACTGTTGTTAGGTATGAAAATTGGGTCGAGCTCAAACACATCAAAATGTTTTTTTAAGTATAGATTTGAAAGTTAATAGTCCGAAAAAATCAGACTCTGTTTGAACAACTTTCCCAAAAGAAATGATGGGCTATTAATTGAATGATTGACAGCTTAATTAAACCCAGCCACCATTCTTTAATTAGACTAATTAAGCCCAACCACGACGCCACCATTCTTTAATTAAACTAATTAAGCCCAGCCACCACCACCGTTCTTTAATTAGACTAATTAAGCATTTAAGCCTAATTCCTAAAAAAAAAAAAAGCATTTAAGCCCAACACCATGCCACCATTCTTTAACAAAAAGAAATTATGGGCTATTAATTGAATGATTGATAGCTTAATTAAACCCAGCCACCATTCTTTAATCAGACTAATTAAGCATTTAAGCCCAATTCCTTAAAAAAAAAAAAAAAAAGCATTTAAGCCCAACACCATGCCACCATTCTTTAACTAAACTAATTAAGCCCAGCCACCATGCCACGTTCTTTAATTAAACTAATATTTATTAGTTTATTTACTTTTTTTTTTTTTTTTGAAATAGAATCGCATTCATTTAGCAATTTAGATAGATACATCAGTTATTAGTACATTTGATAGCCATTGTGGCCCATCTTCTACCCAAACTTGAAATGCAGTAAACAAAAACGCGTTCCTAGCTAATACATGTGCTATTTGATCACATTTCTTAGGGCAATATGTACAAATAACTGTATTGAAAAAGTGAAGCATTGTCTTGACCTCTTCAATTAATACACTTTCAGCAGACTAGTCTAGTTCCTCCTTCTAAAGATTAGTGATTACTGACAAGGCATCCATCTCAAGAATGATGCTAGAAGAATGAAACTTGCTTGAGAAGTTACTTGCAAACCCAAAGCAGCCGCATAGACCTCTATAACCTTAGCACTGAATGCTCCACGCAGTCCTTTTGAAACAGCGAGTAAGAGATCGCCTCTTTTGTTTCGCAAAACCGCACCCTGTCAATGTGGTAAATATTTATGTTTTTATCATTAATGAAATGGTTACTTAAATGACCATGCATTTTACCACAATCCACGACAATTGATATAAAAAACGGTAATTATTGTTCTATTTGTAGTAATTACTCTACCTAAACTAATGTACTACTAGTTTATGGGCAATTTAAAAAGTGTGACAACAAATTTGTTATTAGAGTGATAAATCTTTAGGTTTTTATCATGGAAAAAAAATGCAAACAGTACCTGACCTTTCTCCCATTAGTAACTTTCATACCTCAACTTCAAAAAATATCACTTTGGTACATGAAGTTCGGACCCCGACCCAACATTAGTACCTGAAACCGTTAACTCCATTACGGCGTTAGTCAACTAACATAACTTGAAGGACATATAAGTAATTTCAACTTTAATGTTTTTTTTTTTCATGCACTCTCTCTCTCTCTCTCTCTCTCTCTCTCTCTCTCTCTGTGTGTGTGTGTGTGTGTGTGTGTGTGTGTGTGTGTGTGTGTGTGTGTGTGTGTGTGTGTGTGTGTGTGTGTGTGTGTGTGTGTGTGTGTGTGTGTGTGTGTGTGTGTGTGTGTGTGTGTGTGTGTGTGTGTGTGTTAATTATGGTTGATTTGGATTGGAAAGCAAAATGGTCTACTCACTCCTCAGATATACCCAGCAAATTCCCCATACTCTACAACAAGCTCCATCATCTCTCTATTCCCAATTCCTTCCACGCCGCGCAAATCCAATCCGATATTTCTGACCGCCGTACCTCTGGCAGACCTCTTTCACGACGACAGACGTCGTCCTTGATCTTTAGCACCAGATCTAAAGAACTCAATCGTATCAGTCTCAAATTGACGCCGGCGACTTCATCTACAAGACCGGCTTTGGGTCTCTCCTTCCGTCCATTGAAAGATTTCATAGTCTCCCTTTTTTCTGTTAAACCGAATCTCAAACAAAACCTCCACACATCCTCTCAAATTCAATGTCGAATTCCAGATTCTGTTAAAATTGAAGTCCTATTAGATTGTGAAGCTAAACCTTGCAACAATGTGGTACTCGGAAATGAAGAAGAAGAAGCTTTAATTCCGGTTGGAGCTCATTCGCCGGAGGCAATCTCAGTTCTCTCTGATTCTGTACTTGTCACTGAGATTGAATCCTCGGACGGAGACAGAGAGAGGGAGCTCCGGTTTCTATGCGTTGATTATGAACTCCAGCTTGATCTCGTACTTCATCGGAGGCCAAGTCTCCATTAGATCTGAGAGCAAGGCCAGTGGGAGAGAGAGACTTTTGGTGAGGCACAAGTAGAGCTCGGTTGAGAAGACGAAGTAGAGGTTTCTGATGTATTTGAAGCTCTGTGTCATAGAAATTGTGCCCACCATCCCATCGCCGACCTCATCAATCTGCCGCTCTTCTTCGTCATCGTATGCATCTGGATCTGGTAGTAGTGGAGCAGATGGTAGGGGTTTAAGAGAAGGTTCGGTAGAAGCAGAACTGCTAGGTGAATCAATCTGCAGTTGGTCCATTGCAACTCCAACACGTACTCGAAATCGACTCAATTGAGGATTGAGAGAGTAGCAGAAAATGAAATTTGGTCAATATGAGGATGATTTTGTTTCTAATTTCTCTCCCCAATTTTAGACTATGGTTATCAAAAGGCAAGGTACTTGTATTGTATCGGGCTTCAAATATCAGGTACCAAAGTGATATATACTTTGGTCAACTGGTGCCAAGAAATCGATTCACTGTGATTGAATTGGCGGAAATAGTTGAAGAGACATGAATACCCCTCAAAGTTTGCCACCTAGCAAACGCCGTAACGGCTAACAGTATTCCAGGTACTAATGTTGGGTCGGGGTCCGAACTTCAGGTACCAAAATGATATTTTTTGAAGTTGAGGTACGAAAGTTACTAATGGGAGAAAGGTCAGGTACTGTTTGCATTTTTTCCTCTTTTATCATTAATGAAATGATTACGACAATGACTACACATTTTACCACAATCCACAACAATTGATGTAAAAGCGGTAAGTTTTGTTCTATTTGTAGTAATTACTTCAAAAACTACATCATTTACAAGGTTATCAACCATTTTACAATTCCGACAACATTTGTGTTGTAAACATGGTAAAATTAATATTAGACCAAAAGATATGTAAGTACTAAGTACTCAGTATTGTAAGGAGATTCTCCATTTGATAGAAGTTGTCCAACTATGTATTTACATCTTTGACCACTCAATTACAATAACCACAATAAGTGTAATCATAAATCGTAATTTTAGTTCTACCAGGTGTAATTTATTATTTTGACAATATTTGTTACATGTTTCTGAACAATATTACATTTTTTTGAAATAATGGTAATTCCATTGATAATAACGCATGCCAAGAAGGCCATTACATACCCACCCGCTGGCACATAATAATGGCTAGAACAAGGTTTCGTGGAGGAGCCACAGTGACACATAGGATAGACCAACTATATTTGAACTTATCGCTCACTTAAAAGCGAGCATATAAGTTATGGACAAAGACCATAGCGAATAGACAAACCAAACTACACTCGTTAGGTTCCTAATACAAGGAAATTTATGGTAATTAGACAAAAAGCTAAAAACATAGGTTTGGCCAAGAGCCTAAACCCTAGCCCAAATTTAGAAGTTAATGGACTAAGGGAGAATCTCAGCCCAACAACTAAGCCCAACAGGGCAGTCACCAAGAGAGAGGGCCCAGCAAGACTGGGTTGACCCAAACCCAGACCAGCCATCCACCACGCCGGCAGTAGCCTGTGCAGCGCCGCCCTCGAGACCCGCCACGAACCAGTTACGCCACAAGCCAGCCTTGCCACGAGCCGCGCCGTTAAGCTCCGCCACAAGCCAGCAACGCCGCAGCCGGATCGTTCCGTCCTTGCACAGAAAAACCACCACGGACGCCTAGAAAAGCCGCCTACGCCTACCGTCAAAACCAGCTTGCCAAACCCCAAGCCACAACCTTCTTCTCTCCCGACCAAAGGCTAGGGCATTGGAGTGCCCGTCCGGCAGCCAGCATGAAGACAACTCGGCCGAAGCCGGCGCTATGCATGGCCGCCGCCGGACAGGGAACAATCTGGTGGTGTTTGTGTGTTCTCGCGACGCTAGGGCTTCTGAACTGATTAGGTCGCAAATGACTTCTCTGAACAATATTACATATCAAGAAAGAATGTGTTGTTAATATAGTAAATTTTACTTTTAAAAATGACACATGTAAACATTTAAGTGGGTAACTTGTTAACCAGTTCAATAGGTTTCCAATACATTAGTTTATTAAAAAAAAAAAAAAAAAAGGGTATGGCATACATCAAGGTACCCTAGACTATCCCTCCTTATTTGTAGTGTTTAAATTTTAAAATACAATTACACACATAGAAATGCGTGTAATCATCCTTTGATTTGTCATACTTTCTCTAACATTCTATTAGTTGAATTCCAAAATTGCGCATGCCGGAAAACTTGGCGACGACAGTGACGGGGCAGAAGCAGAGTCGGGCTGCTACTCCCCTTACTCAGTTTTGTTACTCGTCCACTTGATTAATATTTTGCGTCTTATCTATATATTATATAAACTATCAACTCTGTTTTTTACGAATCTGTAAGCTATAGAAATATTTAATCAATGACCAATTTTCAAAATTTATGACTATTTTAAATTTATCAGCCGTTCAAAAAAAAATTTACAACGACTTTTTAAAATTTTACTCTATATTTGAATATGCATTGTATTATGTACAAAAAAATGTATATAAAGTATGATAAACTCATAGCTATAAAAAAAAATGGAGATGTTTAAAGTAAATCTTTACTTGTCAGTGATCCTACATATAATATTTCACCTTATATTATTGTAGATATAGTAGATAATTGATTAAACAAACATATCTAAAAGTTTCATTTAAAATTTCCATGTTTTTCTTCAAATCTCCATCATTTTTCTTGATTATTTACCTAAGAGTGTGCCACCCTCATTTGTCACTTAGTGATGAAAGGAGGGCCTAGCCTAAGAGTGTGGACTTTCTTGGGCTTTTAGGTTGGCTTATGGTCCAGGACCAATTGTTTCGGATCGTAACTTCTGTAGGAGTTGGTAATTATCTGGAACAAGATTAGCGTTCAAGCGGCTTATGGATAAGGAGTTGCTCCTATTTGTTGGCTAGGAAGTGACTTTCTATTGATACCACAATTGCGTGATTGGCTAATGGGAGGTTAGAATATGATTTTTCCCTAGAAGACTTTGGAGTTTCTTTGTCTATAAGTTTGCTAATTATAGCGAGCTTATCAGTGACCTGTAATGAGTTTGCTTTGCTTAGATTAGGGTTCCTGATTTTCTTGTTGGCTATCTTTTTGTAAGTGCAGTTAGACTCTAGTCATTGGCTGAATGTCGGGCTATTGATTCTAATGATATCAATTTCTATTCAAAATAAATAAATAAATAAATAAAATAAAATAAAACCTATTTGAAACTAACAATGCAACTCTAATAGTGAAGCCGTATACGACTATACTCCCCTTCTAGTCAAAGTTTGGCAGCAAATCTTTATGCTCCCCTACGTCATATTAATGATCGAGGAAAAGTAGTTACACAAGTACTCCACTAGTCTATATATATATATAGTGCTCTCATTAGTTTAAACAAAGCAGCCAATCATCAATATGGAAAGACTGAATAGCTTTAAGCACCTTAACCATAAGTGGGCGAGTGAAGAGCATTCTACCCAGCTTCTTCAAGCACAAGCCCACATATGGAACCACATTTTCAGCTTCATAAACTCCATGACCCTCAAATCTGCAATTGAACTAGGTATACCAGATATCATCAAAAAACATGGCCGCCCAATAACTCTTTCTGAGCTCACATCTGCATTACCAATTCACCCAACAAAAATCCCTAGTGTTTACCGCCTCATGCGTATATTGGTCCACTCCGGCATCTTTGCAAAAAAAAAGCTGACTAAACTGGATGAGGAAGAAGGTTATATACTTACTGACGCTTCTCAGCTCCTCCTTAAGGATCACCCCTTCAGTATAACACCATTTCTAATGGCTATGCTCAACCCTATCTTCACAAAACCATGGCATTATATGAGCACTTGGTTCCAAAATAATGACCCTACGCCATTTAACACGGCATATGGGATGACATTTTGGGACTACAGCACCCAGGAGCCAATTCTTGCCAACTTTTTCAATGATGCCATGGCTAGTGATACTCGTTTGGTGACCAGCGTGTTACTTAAAGAGTGCAAGGGGGTATTCGAGGGATTGAAATCATTAGTTGATGTTGGGGGTGGTACAGGAACAATGGCCAAGGCCATTGTTGATGCATTCCCAGAAATTGACTGCACCGTACTTGATCTCCCACATGTGGTGGCTGATCTGCAAGGAAGTAAGAACCTGAAATATGCTGGAGGGGACATGTTTGAGGCAGTTCCTCCGGCAGATGCAATTATTTTAAAGGTAAATCTCAGCAATACTCTTTGATCTTAGTCATGTTCTGATATTCTACAATGTGTTAACGTATGACAAACTTAAAAAGTATGTAGTCCAATTTCACACATCAGTCTAACACTGAAATAAGTTTAACATCCATTTATTTTCGTTAGTAAATTATAACCAATGTAAAACTGCCAAAACATACCATAAATATAATTTAACACTAGGTAATGAAAAACGATTAATTATATAACGTCTAACTGTATATACCCAACAACTGGCATATAAGTCTTGCAGACAGTTTTTATCTTCACAATTGGTTGCTATGTTTGATAAGCAGTGGATATTGCATGACTGGAGTGATGAAGAATCTGTGAAAATACTTGAGCGATGTAAAGAGGCAATAACAAGTAATAAGAAGAAAGGCAAGGTGATTATCATAGATATGAATGTGGAAAACCAGAAAGGAGATGACGAATCAATTGAGACACAACTGTTCTTCGACATGATGATGATGACGATGACCACCGGAAAAGAAAGGAATGAAAAAGAATGGGCTCAGCTCTTTTCTGATGCAGGTTTCAGTGACTATAAGATAACTCCCATTTTGGGTCTAAGATCTCTCATTGAGGTTTATCCTTGATAACTGAGCTCCTACTTGTGTAACTGGCAGAGCATAAACAATAAGATTGTTTTCAAATTATAAAATTGGGATTCATTCATAAAACCTTTTTTTTACCTTTTCTTTTTGTGAACAGAATCATTCATGAGCTTAAGATAAATATCAGCTAGCTACTTTATAAAACAGTACATTATTTAGGAAAAATTCTACAATGTGTTAACGTATGACATGCATACAATTGCCTTAAAAGTGGTAAAATGAGTCCTCAAAATAGTAATATTAATCCTCAAAGTGGTAACATGAGTCCTTAAAGTGGTAAATTTTCTTAGTTACCACATGAGTCCTCAAAATAGTAATATTAGTCCTCAAAGTGGTAACATGAGTCCTTAAAGTGGTAAATTTTCTTAGTTTACCATATGAGTCCTCACAATAGTAATATTAGTCCTCAAAGTGATAACATGAGTCTTTAAAGTGGTAAAAATAGTTGATGTATGAGAAATGTTAACATACCATAACTTTACCCCTTTATTTAGTAGTATAATCACAATAATCAATATAAGTTACTTGTCACACTTTGGCATGCATTCTTTTTTCCTTTTTCTTTTTTGTGTTGCTACTCTTTAGAACAATGGTGGGCTTTTTGCTCATTTGTCATGTTCCAGTTCCAGGTTACGTGGGAGTTAGGACGGTACAGATATTGTCTTTAATTACGTACCCTCAACTCGGAGACATGACTAGAATTATGGTATGTTAACATTTCTCATACATCAACTATTTTTACCACTTTAAGGACTCATGTTACCACTTTGAGGACTAATATTACTATTTTGAGGACTCATATGGTAAACTAAGAAAATTTACCACTTTAAGGACTCATGTTACCACTTTGAGGACTAATGTTACTATTTTGAGGACTTATGTGGTAACTAAGAAAATTTATGGTTTCGTGGCTGCTCATAATCCAAAAATGGTCAACTAACATTTCATTTTGTAAATCCTAAGCAAGAATAATAATCTCAAAGCTAGTATAGGTGAATCAACATATATATCATAGATAATAGATAGGGTTTTAACAAACTTGTCATATCCAATCTACTACAGACTAAGTACAATTTCTAACCAACTTGAGTTTAAACTTATGTTAAGAATATAGCATATTACAAAATATACTGCATCATCTTTTGAACATCTAACTATCCAAATGTAGATTCTCTCAATCGACCATCACTTTGAGCACTTTATCATCAGTAGGGCATGTTAATATAAACCTCAAAATCTGGAAGTCCCTGTTATGAATGTAAAACACAGTTAATAATAAACAGAAGCAAGTACTCAGTAAACCATCTAATAGCAAATGACCATCTGAGTTAAACATATATATGAAGATGTCAATTTTTCACTAACAGTAACAAGTTCAATTACCTAATATTTCAGCACAACTTTTCTGAAAACAATCAATGACTTAAAAACACAAAATAAACCAACAAACACTAAAAGAGAGAGCTAGTATCCGGCCATAGCTCCTAACTCATATTAGAATTCCAATTTCATTAGTCAATTACAGCTCCTAACTCCAAATCATAACCATCTCCTACTTCCTGCCTCGGATAGGCTTTGCCAAATCAGTAACTATGATCAAAAACCAAAACAGGGGAAACATCTCTTGCACTATCTCTTGAATACTTTAAGCGAGGTCCGACTCATATGGAAATTAGAGCAATTTCAGAAACCAAAACAGGGGACATAATGTAGGAAACAGTATCTTACCTGCAGCTCTCGTGCTTTCCTCAATGCAATTCCAAAAATCACCTTCCTTCTCCTTGTTCATGACAAACCCAATCTAACAATCATAAACCCCTGCATCACCAAAATTTTTCACCAAAATCAAGACAAAAAATCAATCCATTACCGTAACAGCAATGATTTTAATGAATGACAAAGAACATATGAGTTAAATTGGTGAAAATTTTTAGAATAATGCATAGACAATGATTGGTATGTCCATATTTTTGCCAGAATAACTCATGACAATGATGACATTAAAAAATTGCATCTCCAACACCAAAAATGGATACAATTAAATATTTAAACACATTGGAGATAAAATTTGCATATGAATTAATCAAAATATGTGAATTTTGATAATAGCCTTTATGTGGCTGCTACTATGAGTTAACTTATATGCAAATTTTAACTGAACTAACTTAGTTTAAGGAAGCAAAGACCTTTATCCAGAAAGAAACAGAAGAAGTTTGATTTCAATGGAACCTCCCTTGAATCCCTGACATGAACATTAGAAGTAATATCAACTACTTGTTAAGTTGTTCCAACCGTTAAGGATATGGTATTTTAAACAATAGTAAATCCTACTATAAAACGATACAGAAGATAACACACCTCTTGGACATACTAAACCCAAAGCCGACCTATGCCAACATGCTTTCCCTCAATCTGACCAAGGCAAGGAATGCAGAAAGAATTCTTTGCCTATCCAGACCTGAAGGGCAGAAAATTACGCTTATTTTTTCCAAGTATCAAACTGAATGTACCAAGTTTACGAAGTTAATACAAATATGCTATGCATCCGAGAACAGAAGCCAACATTCAAATTAGTAAATATCCATCAAGTATGTGTTATAAGAAAACAGAAACGCATAACACCGAATTAATATCCAAAACTAATGAAGCAAGATGACAGTCATGTTATGGTATTTCTTGCTTCTGTCCAACATCTTTTCTAATAATGGTGAGCTAAAATGTCACTGGAAAGAGCCACATAAAAAATTATTGTGGAGAGGATGAATGTATTATTTGTTTATTTGACAATAAGAGTGCATTACAACAATATTCTTCAAAACCGACATAATGGTCGGACAGAAAGAGATAACAAAGCCTCTTCAATATGGTATAAATTATCTAACTACTGAACTTATAAAAATAGCAGCAATCATAAAGATAGAATGTGGTCCAATTATTTTTTACTTTCCAAAAGAGTTCCTTGCAACATTTCCTCCTAGCATTTAGGGTTGTTTTCGTTTTCATAATTGAGCACTGGTTTCAGTAAACTACTTGCAGAAGAGATTTCATTTTGCTTCTACCCAAAGCATTAGGCAATAAAACAAAATCATTTATTAGACAATAAACAATAATAACATGGAATGTGCATGATCCAAAGAAACGGCTTGGTTGAAAAATACCAGAATCTCATTTATGAGCGAAAGGAACTCAAATCAACACCGCATTCATCAAGTACTTTCTCCTCAGAAGCTCGGATATTGATAGAACAATAGTTACTAATTCATAATCTTAACCTCAGTATATATGACACAAACATGATCCAAATTGAAGGATAGGAAAATCTCTGTCAAGGAAGGAAAAGCAGTACATGTATATATAGACACAAACATACAGATTCAATTATCTAATTCAATTGAGAAATGATCATGGTAAAATCTGAAAAGTTCCCATTTGAGAAGTTTTCAGATTCAATTATCTGACAATTGTGATTTTCCAATGATCCCAAAAACCATGCAAACACAGGAAACCCAAAAACTCAAAAGGGAAAAAAAATTGGGAAAATTGCGATTCTGGAAAAAAAAAAAAACCAAAAATTACCGATTTTGATTGCTTCTCGTCCCCCTCTTCCTTTTCTCTGCTTTATTCTTGTGCTTCTTTCTTCTCTCTTTCTCTCAATCATGAATTTCAGTCTTTTGGGCAAACAGAGCTGAGGTCTGGCGTCCCTAAACACGGTGGCAATGATGGTGTCCTTAGCAAACTACGCTGCACCGATTGCCCATTTGATTTGCTTCTTCTACTATCACTCTTCTCTCTATCTTCAACTTCTTCTTTTTTGCTTACAGCAGATGGTAATTTGAGTGGTATCTGCAGCATTTTCTGATGTGATGTGTTCTTTTCATCATAGACAAAAACAACAACCATTCAAAATTCAAACCCAAGCACATATTCAACTTCAAACTTAACAAAAAAATATAAACTTTTTCTCTAAACTATCTATCTGGGCTTGATCATAAATGCAGAAAACTCAAAATTTGAACACAACTCAATAGACCCAGAATGGGATTTGATTCCCCGAATCGAAACAATCTCCAACTAAAGTCTCACTAAAGCTAAGAACAATCAAGATTGATCAAAATAAAACCTCAAATGTAGGTACATACGGTCAAACAAGCAGTCAAACCAACAAACTAGGCAAACCAAGCAGACAAGAAACCTTCCCACAATTGAAAAACCCTAAATAGATCAAGCAGAAGATGAAAACTGAAACAATAAGTGAAAAAAATTGTACCTTGATTTGGCCAGAGAAGAAAACCAGATAGCAAATGAGCAGGCCAAAGTTCTCAACTTTTTCCAAAAGGGTTTCAGAAACTTCAAGACCCTGAAACAGGTGGCCCCAATCTCAAAGAGCGGCAACCACTTCAATGTTCTTTAATTCGTAGCTCAATCGATCCATGACATTTCGATGAGAGGAGCAGAGAACATGATGGTGGTGGGAGGTACGCGGCCAGCGACTCGGCGGTGGAGCAAATCCAGTGAACGGCGACTTGGCTGTGGGAAGAGACGTGGAAGGAAGAGATGGTGAAAATTGAGGTCTCTGTCAGGGAGAGAGAGAGCAGTTTTTGTGTTATGAAATGAAAAAAATAAAAATGAAATGTGTAGTGGGAAGAGATGGAGGGAAATAAAAAAATTTGCGCCTTTTACTTTTACGGCACACATCAATGCATGTCGTAAAAGACCATATTGAAAAATACATTAACGGCACACTATTCTTGCACGCTGTAAAAGATAACACTATTACGGCGTGTATCTATGCATGCCATAAAAGACCAAATGAAAATGACATTAACGGCGTGCATTAGATGCACGCCGTAAAAGACCATATCAGAAAGGGTATTAACGGCCTGCATGAAAATGCGCCGTAAATATATACCTATTACAGCATGCTAATGCACGCCGTAAAATGTGCGCGGTAAAAGAGTCATTTTCTTGTAGTGTGGTAACTAAGAAAATTTACCACTTTAAGGACTCATGTTACCACTTTGAGGACTAATATTACTATTTTGAGGACTCATGTGGTAACTAAGAAAATTTACCACTTTAAGGACTCATGTTACCACTTTGAGGACTAATATTACTATTTTGAGGACTCATTTTACCACTTTTAAGGCAATTGTATGCATGTCATACGTTAACACATTGTAGAATTTTCCGTTGTAAATTAGCTTCTTGAAACTAAACCACTAAGTTAACTGATAGGAGCATAATTATGCGATAATAATGTTGTTAATTCTCATATTTACTTTATTAGTTTATCTTATTTTCTGGTTAATTTAGTTGTTTTTATGTTTATTAGGTTTTCCGAAGTAAGGAAAGAAATAAGAGCAAAAGGAAGGAGATATGTGCAATTGATGGAGAATTGTGGACTCTTGATGACTCAAGGAAGCTTAAGGCAATATGAAGGAAAAGATATTCAGCAATTAATTCTCTTGGCTGCTCCTATTGGATAGAAGGATGTCAATGAATCCTGAATCAATCAAAACATTAATCAAGGAGTTAGAGTCCGAAAAGAAAAAAAGGAAAGAGTTACAAACTGAATAAAATCTCTCCTTGGACGTTGAAGAAAAAGGGGATCTCACATACGAAAAAGAGAGACGCACAAGAGTTTGAGAAAAAGAAGAACTACAACCTTGCCAGAAACGATCGATCGCTGCACGCACTACAGGAAATTAGAGCTTTTACGACGTGAAATTTACCGCGTGCAAAAATGCAAGCCATAAATAAGAGATTTTTACGGCGTTATTTTAGTGCACGTCGTGAATGAGAAAAATTTTCTCGTCTAACAACGCGTTTTAGCCGTTCGTCGTGAATATTTGATTCTTTTGCTGTGTGCTCTTGCTGCACGCGGTCATTGTTTTCGCTTCGAGGCCGCAAAAAATTGAGTTAAAACTTAAAAACTCCCCCCGTGATTTTTGTTCTCAGAGGTCTCTCCCTGCGAAAAGAGAGTCGGTCTCAGAGGTCTCTCCCATCTCTCTCACTCTGAGACAAATCCAATTTCTAGTTCGCAATCTCTTTTCAATTAGGTTTCAAATTTTCAAATTCCAGCCCTATTTCGTCTCTTTAACTCTTCGATTTTGTTTTTTGATTCCAGATCTTCGAGATTAATGGAGGCGCAGATCGACATCGTAAGGTCTTCCGCAAAAGCATCAAGGGCATAAGGCCGGTGACGGCTCGGTTCTCAAGGTCGGCAAGGAGAAGGAGATCGGAAAGCAGGGATTGAAGAAGGAACTCCTCACTATATCCCAAGCTTGAGGTGATAGGAGGCTAGGGTTTGTGCTTATTGAATTTGCGCTTATTTGTTCTTTTGGATTGGGATTGATTGCAATTATGTTTGAATTCAGTACATTACACCGGGACGGGACACAGTTCGATTCGAGCGGCAATAGGGGGACATCGTTCAGTTCAGTCGGACAAGGTGAGGGAATTTTTGGCCTTTCACTTGTATTCTAATCGATGACTTGATTGATTCAGATGCAAAATTGTGTGTAGTTAAGAAGAAGGGAAAGAGATGAAGAAGAAAGCTCTGGAATGGAAGAGGTTGGCAATGGAACCAGATGCTTCTTTCTCCCAGAAAAATAACTAGTAAAACTTTAAAAGAACAAAATTGTTTGTCTTGTTAATTGCTTTAGTTGCATTTGGACTGTATCAGCTAGTTCCTTCTTTATAATAATCTATTAATTTCAATGTATTATTTGCAAGTTTGATTTGAAGTGAGATATGACTTGGTGAGAATTGTTGTTCTTTACTAGCTTGTGCTCTGACTTGTTTGCCATTGACATTGCACAGATAGGTCCTCTTGTGTTTATCAACAACTAGCTTGTCGTGTTATTTTGAGTACCAAATTATAAAGCATATTTTAAGAGCTAGAGATTACATCTTATGACCATGACTATCTCAATATTATAACTCTTCAACTAGCTTGTCATGTTACTTCTGCATGCTTTTCAATTAATACAGCTCCCCTGGTACTTGCTAGCATCTATCCCATCATTTGTTTGTTATGTTCTTTTGTGTTCTGTTCATGACATTATTATCTTTCTGTACATGCAGGTTAAGCAGAGCCCTTGCTTTAAGTTGTATAGTTTTGACCTCTCTTCCATCTGTTTTAGGTTTTCTTCCCCTCTAGTTAATAGTATGAGATTTTTCGTATGTTCTGAATTTCTGATTGATCTTTGCAGCTTTTAAACTTTTTCTGATTTAACTCTTGGCTGCTCTAACCATAGCTTCCTCTTTCATGGTTTTAGTTGGTTTACATTGTAGGTTCTGTTACATGAACTCGATGGAAAGCTTACTGGTATTGTAAACTTAACTCATTGACTTGAGAAGAGTTTTTCTTATGAGGATGTCAAGGCAGCCATAAGTTATTGTTTGGCATTTTGGTGTGTTTATTAGTATATGTGTCTCATAAACTTGATATTTTTTGGAGTTGTATATTGCTTTTGTGTATTATACATAGGATCTTAAGCTTTAGGATATCGTGGGGATCATATGGAGGTTAGTATCTTAATTCTAAGCTTTTCTCATTGGGGTACAGATCAGATATTTAACTGCTGGCTATTTGTTTCAGAGACTGCCTATTGGTTGATCCTAAAGAGCTTGCAGACCCATCTTTTAACTCCCAACAACAGAGGGAAAGGTGATCTTTTAACATTAGCTTACAATTGTGAATACCAATTTGATTCAAAAACCTCATTTAAATTACTTTTGTGACAAAACTGAATTAGGACCTGATCGACTACATAAATTAAAAACTGAATTAGTGTACTCTTGGACTTTGAAGAATGTTGTATGCCCCTTGTTCTTCTCATCCCCTTGATTCTAACTTGTAGAACATAAATTACTTGCACAATCTGTTATTTTTCTTGCCTTTGCGATTGCTAGTGACTGGGATGTTCATGATGCCAGGTTCTCACATCTTTTGCATCTGGCTGTGCTACGGTGCTACCTCATTAGTAGTTGATAGGTGAGAGATTTCAAACTGTGACTATTATTAATGATCCATTCTCTTCCTACATATACTGCATCATTCTTACAAGTTCTCTTTTGCTCAGACAAGTCATTTATATATAATTGGCATATTCATTCTATGGTTGATTTTTCTTTCTTATACAATCCATTTGTAGTCTGTTCTCATGTCCCCCGTATTGTAACTATCATCTCTTTTTTATGTGGGCAGTAAGTGAGCTTTTTTTCACGATCAAAACGATGTTCCTTATCTTCCTCCTCATTTCTTGTTCTGTCATTCCTATGTCTGCATCTATCCAAGCTTCCTAATGACAACTATGATCCCAGGTGAATCCAAGCAATGGACATAGTCAAGGCAATTACCAGCTCCTTTGAGAAAGGATGTTGGGGCACAAAGTCTCCAAAGAGTTTGAAGCAAGTTCATTCTGGAGCAGCTCATTTGTGCATGAAATTCATGGAGGACTGTTATATACCACTTTTTATGATTTTAAGTTCTTTCTTGTATTGGTTTAGCCATAAATTTCAAATGCGATGCTTTTAAAGCAATGTATGTAATTGAATATCTTTTTTAAATATATATAAAAATCAGATTCTTTTAAATATGAGTGGAAGAAATTGAATTGAAATATATATTTTTTTTTTATTATAAAAGAACATTTTACGGGGTGCATTTGCACACCGTGAATAATATTTTCCGGCGTGCAATGAGCGCCGTGATAATATTTTAAGGCGTGCATTGCATGCCGTGAATTATTTTTTACGGCGTGTTTTTTGTTTATTTACGACGTGCAGAATGCACGCCGTTAATTTAAAATGTCATTTTACGGCGCGGTCTTTAAGGGCCTGTTTTTGCACGCCGTAAAAAGTCATTTACGGCATATTTCGCACGCCGTGAATAACTGGTTTTCCTGTAGTGGTACGCCAGAGATCGATCGCTGATCCGTATTTTCCAATTTTTTGATTTTTGTTGTCTTCTTCCTCCATGAACTCCTTTGTGTTTTTGATTTCCATTATGTGTAACTAAATTTCCAGTAGTTAGGGGGCAGTTGAAGCCCCTAGACATGATCCATAACATGCTTTGACATTCAATTTGTTTTCCAATTAATAAAGTTGAGGTTTTGTTTACCGATTTCTCATTGATGAATTCTATGTTTGTGTGCTTTGGAGGCCTACTTAGTATGCATGCTACGGTTCTAATACTTTCATTGTTTGATGTCTGGATCAATAGTTGGATTCCTCAAATTATCTAGAGAAGTAATTGGTAGTTTTCACTAGCAAGTAAACAAAACCCTAGGTTTAGCAAGGCTCTAAGTTATTTGCGATGCCTAGTGATTGCTCAAACTCTTTTCAAACTTAATGATCTCTGCATGTTTAATTTAATAAACGTACCTTTAGGTTGCATTGCTTGGGAATAGTCTAGGTGTAGAGCACTTCTTGCCTAGCGTACAAAGTAAGAAAGGGTAATAGGTTGTGTTCAAGCGTACCGAGCCAATCTGAGCGTCTTCAACTAAGTTAATTGGTAGCAAATTGGGCAAAGTGTGTTGTGTGTGATTGTTGGGGGTGGATACTTCCTTCCTAGCTAGTTTGATTATCTTGATATCAACCAACTTCAAATCTGCTTCAATTTCGTTTTTCTTTCTGTTATCTGTTTTTCAGTATTTTATTTCCATAGCAAATCAACTCCTAAATTCACCAAATTTTGTGTGCTGGACCGCCTTGTGTGTCTAGTACGTCGCTGTAAATTTTCATATTTGGGTTGTTTTGGTTAGATTCGTAGTTTGTCTTTTGACTGCTGTTCAGTAGGAACTGCAGTCACGTTTTTGTGACTTTTGTTGAAGCACTTAGTTTAACTTAATCCTCTGCGGGAGACCCTTATTTCTCTATACTACGATTGACATATTTGCAAGAGAATAAGGAAAATCAATAGCTTTTAAATTTAGCTATCATTAACCACAAACCTAGTAACTGGGAAATTATACAGCCGAAGCTAGAAATTAACATTTGAAAAGCTCTGATTATTCTCTGCAATTATACCTAGAATTTTATTTTTGAAAAATAACTTACAGTTTGTGGTGTACAAGATAGGTAGCCAAAGAGTTGAAGTCAGTGCAGCAGCGCGCATTGCTTCGGGGATTAATCTTCTTGTAGACGTGACAAGAGGAAGGAGTGACAAATGTATAAGACAAAATGATATGGCAAGTTTAACAAAGAAACCCACATAGTAGCATGTTAACAGACTAAATCGGCCAACATACATTAATTGGAAAGTATATAGATACATGTGATGAAATCAAAAGTTTGAGAGTATAAATAATTGACTTTGAAGACACTATTCACTAATGAGAGAAGGAGATACTTCTCTCTAGCCTCGTTTCTTCCCCCTCTCCCTAACTCTTAGATCTAGGTCTTCATGGAAACTTTCTTATCTTTCTAATTCATCTCTACCACCATCTCCATGATCTATCTCCTCCATAATCCAACTTTTTTTCATTTATATTCTTCCCTTACCTCCAACGTACCTATCTTCGTTGCCATTAGTAATTGGTTCATAAAACAGCATTTGTCGGGTAGTACGGACGCTAGAACGACCCATTTCCTTTTGGGACGAAGGCGGGGGAGTTAACCTTCAGGACTCCAACATCTAGGCTTCGGTTACGGTTGGTTCCGTACTAAAAATCTTGGAACCAAAACTGGAACTGACCTCTTTAGATCGGTTTGGTTTGCCACTTTCAGAGACCAAAACTGATCAGAAACCGAACTGATCATAATCGGTTTAGCTTTGTTGGTTTTTCGATTCCTTTACTCTGTAACGTATAGCAAAAAGGAAAAATAACAAAAATATTATTCCTTTTTGTAACCAAAATTACAATTTAGTTGAACCAAATTTACAACATTGACAACAAAGTTATCACATTTGTTTTACACATTTACATATAATTGAACCAAATTACCACATCGATAACAATTTGTTCATAAACTTGTAAAAATATCGTAGGTGGAGTAATTACCTGTAATAGAACTAAAATTACCTAAAAAATAACTCTATTTACCACAATGACAACAAAATTGTTGTCAAATCTGTAAATGAGTGTATCACATACATGCAGGTACTATAGAATTTCCCGTTCTGGGGTTCCCGTTCTTTGTGTGTTTATTATTCTAAACAATTGAATGAAAGTGTGGCAAACCTTAGATGTTAGATATGCTCGAGATATGCTATTCATTCAATCTTGACTACTGCAAAACAAAAGAGAGCAGACTATCTATTACATTTTCAATAAAAAGCACGTATTGCACGAAGGTAAAGAGTAGGAGATATCTTACCCAAAAAAAATTTTAAAAAAAAAGGAATGAAGGATATCCTCAAATCTTACAAAGATATGCACCAAATTTAAAAATTAGACCCAATGAAAATGAGCTCAATTAGCATTATACGACTGCATTGCCCTCTAGATCAGATGAAATATGAGTAACACGTTTATATCAATTTGCAACGTGTGATGCTGACAAAATAAATTATTTGGAAAAAATAAATTAGTACAAGATTTTATCTCACCCTAGTTCCTCTCCCAAAACCCTAGCACGGCAACTTTGCCGCTCTCCCCTACCAGACCAGATCCATCACTTTTCTTCCTCATTCATGGCTTCCATTGATGTCGTCACTGCTAGCTTCGCTGCCTCCTTGGCTCTTGCTGAGGGTGGTAAAGCCCCGGACTTTGGAAAGATGGGTGGAGGCCCTGTGCGTAAGTCCCCTCCCAATCTTTTCTCCTTGGAAAACCTCTTACTCGCAAACCTGTGGACTCTGCTGCCTTCAAATCTCACTTCCTCCGAACATGGATGGTGGAAAAAGACTTTAGGGTACAGGAAAGGGAGGATAATCTTTTTTTGTTCTCTTTTGAATCAATCCGAGACAGGAATAAGGTTCTTAGAGGAGGAGTTTGGCGTTTTGATCGTGCTCCGGTTTGTCTGGAGGAGTACGATGGAGTACGTTCTACCTATTGCTGAGGTTTCGGTGAAACATGTTCAGGTTTCGGGCATCCCGCCGCTGTATGAGGAACCTGATAACTTTACTCTCATTTGGAACCTTTTGGGAGGTTTTCTGAATTATGATAAGAAAGAATTCCGGAAAGGAGTTATTCGAATCTTCTTCTTACATGATATCTCCAAACCCATTCTCTTTGAACGTAGAATTTTCTTGGCTGAAGGAGTTGAGCCTATTTTGAAATTTCAGTTTGAACACCTCAAGGGTAGATGCTCTCAATGTGGCCTAATTACTCATTCTGGGACCAAGTGTGAGGACCCTAATGCTGCAATCTCTACTCCTAGGGTTCTACACTTTGGTGGCCCCTCTACTGCTGGTGGTTCTTTCTCTTTCTCGACCCAAGCTAGTCGTGATTTACCTTTATCTTCTCCTTCTTTATTAAAGAAAAAGAAGCCTGTCATTTGAAGAAAGGAGGGACGATTTCAGGTTTGGACTCTTCTACTGGTACCGTGCAATGTATGGCTGAGGGTGAGATACTGCAGCCAACGACGAATATAGATGAGGTGGAGGTCTCGGGATCAGCCTCCATGGAAGTTGTTCTAAAATGCATTCCTCCTACTGAAGCTGTGTAGATGGAACCTAAGGTTTACAAGAAAAGAAGCAGGAATGGAGGATGTACCCCCTCCCCAAAGAAGTTTAAAACTATCCTGGGTGGTAAGCTTCTTACTCTTTAGGCCTCATCAAAAAGCCCGCGGATCAAGTGGGCCGATGGAGGCCCGCCGGCCCGGAGGGCCAAAAGCCCGACCCAGACCGTCAAAAAGCCCGCCATAGGCCCGGCCCGGTGGGTAGAGGTCCGGGCTTGGTTTAGGGGTTTGAAACCCGGCCCGGCCCGCCAAAATCCAGTTAGGCCCGGCGCGTAAAAGCCTGCAAACAAAAAATATTATATAAATAACACAGAAACTGTTGTGCAGAACACCTAACTTCTCTGAATTACTGGGAACTACTCGGATGGAATTAGGAGCTGTACCTTATATGCACGGAAAGCCCCATGTGTCTAGTTTCTGAGAAATTTTACGGTTTGTGATTCCGACTTTTATAGAAGGAGTTATGAAAATTTAAGTGAAGGCAGTTCAGCTTGAATGAGAATCTGCAACACAGAAACTGTTGTGCAGAACACCTAACTTCCCTGAATTACTGGGAACTGCTCGGATAAAATTAAGAGCTGTACCTTATATGCACGGAAAGCCCCATGTGTCTAGTTTCTGAGAAATTTTACGGTTTGCGATTCCGACTTTTGTAGAAGGAGTTATGGAAATTTAAGTGAAGGCAGTTCTGCTTGGACGGGAATCTGCAACATCTTTTACAAGTTCATGTCTAGAACCGAACTTCGCTGAATTATTGAAAACTGCTATGATAGAATTAGAAGCTGTACCATATATGCACGGAAAGCCCCATGTGTGTAGTTTCTGAAGAATTTTACGGTTTGCGATTCCGACTTTTCTAGAAGGAGTTATGGTAATTTAAGTGAAGGCAGTTCAGCTTGGACGGGAATCTGCAACATCTTTTGCAAGTTTATGTCTAGAAGGCCCATCACATATATTTGGAAATCTTCAGTGTGCCACATCATCATTATATGTGTGTGTGTCTCTTTGTGTGAGTGTGAATTTGTTGTAATTTGTCTTATGATGAAATTGGACGTTCTCGTACTTCTATATAGAATATGTGCATATATATTCTACGGGGGGTGTATTGTATTTGAATTTGTGTAGACTTTTTTTAATTGACAGACTTTTTTAAAAGTCCACAGACTCTTTAAAAAGTTAATAGACTGTTATTGATTTCTTAAAACCATTGATTTAATAGACTGTTATTGATTTCTTAAAACCATTGATTTTAGCAACAGGATTTTTATTGATTCTTGAAAATCTATATACTTTATTATGAAGGGGAAATGATCATTTACCCAATTTTGGGGTTAATTAACCCCACTTACCCAAACACTCTAAGAGATTGCCTACTTATCCAAACACTCTAAGAGATCATTTCCCTAATACCCAATTAAGTTTTTTTTTTGAGACAATTTTGCCCTCTCCTTCTTTGTCACTTAGAGAGAGAAGTCATCGGAGACCTTGCCGGACTCCGGTGACCAGTGGCCGGCCGCGGACTCCTGCAACCGGTCACCGGAATCCCGAATCCGGCTACCGGACTGGTGACCGGATTCCGGTATCTGATTTTATTACCCCCCAATAATACCCAGTAATCATATTATTGCCCCCCAATAATGAATGACTTCTATAAATTTTCTAGTAAATAAAAATAAAAAACAAAGAACACTGATAGCAGAAGAAGAAGAAAGAGAAAGTAACAGTAAAGGTAGAGAGAAATGATATAAAAGAATCCAATGTATTCTGATTATATTGAAGACTCAAGGATTACAAGTATTTATAGTAGTGAGTTAAGTACACAGATGAACAACACGTGTAAAGCAATGATAGCTGTCACCACATAACAAACCATGCATGCTTAACAGACTAATTAACCGACTAAGGACTAATTAGCTAACTAACTGATTATATGGTTCAACTAATTAACATTTTAACATAAACTAATTATCAATGATCGTCATATAGTGCTAACACCCCTCCTCAGCTTGATGGGGAGTGAGCAACATCAAGCTGGAACACAGATAAGAATGTTGAGGAGCACAAAGGTCTTTAGTAAACAGATCAGCAATTTGCTCTTTGGATGTGACAAATTGAAGCTTGAGAGAACCAGCCTTGACATGATTTCTAGTGAAGTGAACATCAACTTCAATATGCTTGAGTTTCGAATGATATACTGGATTGGTGGCCAAGGCTAGGGCAGATATATTGTCACAATGTAGGACTGGGACATCAACAAGAACAACATGAAGATCATCAAACATATGCAAAAGCCATACGATCTCTGAAGTCGTGTCAGCCATGCTTCTGTATTCAGCCTCTGTAGATGATCGGGAGACAGCGGTTTGCTTTTTGCTACACCAAGAAATGGGAGTGCCATGAAGAAGAATGACAAACCCGGTGGTTGATTTTCTGTCATTGGGATCACCAGCCCAATCAGCATCACAATAAGCATTAAGATGAGGTAAGCTAGGATGATTAGCACCCGTCCTGAAGAAAATGCCTTGAGTTAAAGTATGCTTGACATAACGAAGTATCCTTCTGGCTGCAAGGAGATGCACATATGTGGGACAATGCAAGAATTGACACACAGAATTGACTGCATATGTAATGTCTGGCCTTGTGAATGTGAGGTACTGCAAGCAACCAACAAGACTTCGAAACTGAGTAACATCATGTGAGTGCAAGGGAGTACCAGCATCCTTTAATAGTTTGAGACCTGATCTGCATGGTGTAGAGTGAACTTGACAATCATCAAGACCAGATTTATGGAGCAAGTCTTTAGCATACTTTCTCTGTGTGACAAATAAGCCAGTCGGCAGGTACTCGATTTCCAAGCCAAGAAAGAAATGTAATTTTCCCAAGTCTTTCATATCAAATTCACTTTGGAGTGCAATCTTGACAGCAGTAATGAGAGACTCACAATTACCAGTGATGATGATATCATCCACATAAAGTAATAAAAACACATAACATGTGCTGCAGTGATTAATAAAGAGGCTTGGATCAGCATATGAAGCAGTGAAACCAATTATAGGTAGAAAATTGGTGAATCTTTCATTCCAGGCCCTAGGAGCTTGCTTCAGGCCATAAAGAGACTTGTGAAGCTTACAGACAAATTTGGGAGCAGTTGAATCCACAAAGCCACCAGGTTGAGTCATGTAGACTTCTTCACTCAGTAAACCATGCAGAAAGGCATTCTTGACATCCATTTGATGTAGTTTCCAGTTATTATGTGCAGCAAGACAAAGAATAAGTCGAACTGTAGTATGTCTAACAACAGGAGAGAAAGTTTCATCATAATCAACTCCATATTCCTGACTAAAGCCACGAGCCACAAGCCTGGCCTTATGCCGAGCAATTGAACCATCAGCATGTCTTTTGACCTTGAATAGCCACTTGCAGGAGACAAGATTTTTCTTAGCAGGTAAGGGAACAAGTGACCGAGTTTGTTGTTGCATGAGTGCATTGTATTCTTCCTCCATAGCCTTTTTCCATTCAGGAACTTTGAGGGCATCTTTGTAGTTTTGAGGTTCAGTAGCACTAGGATCTAGGCTAAGTTGAGATAGAAGAGCACAAAAGCATTTCTTTTTCTGGATACCTCTCTTACTTCGTGTAAGCATAGAGTGAGAATTAAGTACAGGGGGAGAGATGCCTTCAATGGGATGTAGGATGTTGGATTCAGATACTTGTGCAGATGGATTAGAGTTGGAATCACAGTTGAGAACCATAGAAATGTGACCATTACCAGGCACAGTAGATAAGGATAATGCACCATTATTCTCAGCAAAGTGAATAACAGTATCAGCTGTATGTTCAAGTGGTGTTGTTGGTGATGAAGGGATGACAGGTGCAGGCAAGTCATGTTGAGTGTGGGACTGAGTTTGAGTTAAGCAAGTGATACTAGTAGGAACCTGAGAGTGAACTTGAGCAGACTGAACATGAGTAGATTTTGAAGCAGTCACATTCTCATTCTTTCCAGTCTGGACTTGAGCATTGCATACAGCATAAGGGAATGAGTTTTCTTCAAAGAATACATGCCTTGACACAATGTATTTCTTGAGACATGGACTGTAGCACACATAACCCTTGTATCCTGCTGCAAATCCAATGAATAAACACTTGATTGTCTTTGGTTGAAGCTTGTTTGATCTGTAAAGAGTCATGAGTGGATAGCAAGTGCAGCCAAAAACCCGAAGCATTTCAACATTTGGCACAGATTGATACAACAACTCATAGGGAGATTTCATATGAAGTACAGAAGTAGGCATCCTGTTTATTAAGAAGGCTGCAGTAGCACAAGCATGGAACCAAAACTGATTGGGAAGAGATGCATGTTGAAGAAGAGTAACAGCAGTTTCTCTAATGTGTCTATTTTTCCTCTCTGATACACCATTCTGCTCAGGAGTATAAGGACAAGAAATTTGATGATGAATTGCCTTTTGTGCTAGAAAGTCTTTGAACTTGTTATTGATGTATTCACCACCACCATCACTTCTAAAAGTTTTTACATATGCATTAAATTGAGTACTCACAATTGCACACAAGGATTTGAAGTAATCAAACACTTCATTCTTATTTTTCATTGGATACAACCAAGTGAATCTGGTACAATCATCAATGAACAAAATGAAATATATATATATATATATATATATATATATATATATATATATATATATATATATATATATATATATATATATATCCATCTAGAGAGAGATGAGGAGCAGGGCCCCAAACATCTGAATGTACAAGTTCAAAGGGTATACTGCTTCTAGATTGTGAACTAGGAAATGGAAGTTTGGGGAACTTACCTACCAAACATGGTTCACAGACTACACTATCATTATCAACAGAATATGCTATACTATTTTTCTCAAGCATGACTTTGATCACATCATTGGTGGGGTGGCCAAACCTCTGATGCCATAATGAATTCTTGATTTTTTGACCAAGATAAGCTGAATGATGAAAGGCAGTTGGAACCTTATTCTGGAGATGAGAAATGCTAGGAGCTGTTTGTGTAGATGATACTGTAGATGTAATGACTGAAGGCAGATCAAATGGTATAGGATATAACCCTTGCTTACTCAGTCCCTGATACAAAATTTTGCCCTGCACCTTGTCCTGTATGATACACATAAATTCATCAAACCAAACAGAACAGTTGTTCTGCTTGCAAAGTTGATAAATGGAAAGTAAGTGAGCAGCAAGTTCAGGGATTAGTAGAACATTATTAAGTTTAAAAGAACCAAGCATTGCATCACCAGTGTGGGTAATATGAAGCTGTTTACCATTACCAATCTGCACACCATCATTAGTTGGATAGGAAGTTATGTTGTTTAGGAGCTGCAAATTATTGATCATGTGGTTGGTTGCTCCTGTGTCAGCAAGCCAATATTGTGGTGCAAGATTGGTAGCAGCAAGCATTGCAGTGGCAGTGGCATTTTCATTGTCATAATCATTTTGTTGTCGAGGAAATCCAATGATGAAGTAGCATTTGTCTGCAGTATGACCAGGTTTACCACAGTATTGACATCCTCCTTGATTCACCCCATTGTTGCCTTGTTGATTATTTGGAAGAGACCTGCATGTTTTGGCACTATGACCAACCTTGTTACACCACTGACAGGTGATAGAGTTGCCAGTATTAACAGTGTTCCTGAATCCACCATTCTGATTAAAAGCTCCATTTTGGGAATTCCCCCTTCCACCAAAGTTGTTACCATTGCCTCTGCCATCATTGTTATTAGGCCTGCCATTACCTCGACCAGCATAAAAACCAACAAATGCAGGAGGTGGACTGAACATTGGAAATGAAGGGATTGATGTTAAGCCATAAGGCATGGCAAGAATTGGAACATAAGGAGTCTGTGTGGATAGTGGATAGGCAGGCATGTTTGGAGATGAAAATCCAGGTGGAATAGCAGGAGCAGGAGATGGTAAACTCTTAGTAGTGTAACTTGTAGAAGCAGCATTGGGCACAGAAGATTGGACAGTTGAATTCTGCAAAGGTAATTGAGTCTGAGCTTGCATGATAGGAGTTGTGACTAGAAGCTGCATAGATGTATGAGATTGGGAAATAGGAGTTGTAGAGTTGGTGCATGATGTTGGAACAGCAGATATGGGAGCAGCTTGAGCATTAAGGGCATTAAGATTGCAGTTTGCAAGCATAGCAGTGAGTAGACTCTGAATGCCAGGAACTTCATTGCTAATGTCCATTTTTGTAGCTTTAAGAAGAGTCTTAAGTTGACTCAAAGGTGCACAGGTGAATTGAGCTCTTATAACAGTTTTAATAGCTGCAAACTCTGATGGAAGACCATTAAGCACAGTTACTACAATATCTTCATCATCAATAACCACACCAACAGTTTCAAGAGCATCTTTTGCTACCTTTATCTTATCAAGGTATGTCTCAATATCATCTGAGCCTTTCTTTACATTCTGCATGTTAGATTTCAACTGTAAGATATTTTGCTTGTTAGCATCAGCGAATTTCAACAAAATGCCTCTGCCATAAGTCTTGAGCGGATTTGCTTCCCACAGCACAATTCATGGCAACAGCACTAAGAGTTTGACCAATCATATTGACTATACTCTGATCCTGTGTCTTCCATGCTATGTAATCAGCTGAGGGAGCAGTTGTGGAGTCACCAGTGAGTGACGCAAACTGAGGTGGACATGGAGTAGAGCCATCCACAAATCCAAAAAGATTTTGACCTCTGAGAAATCCACGAAGACTTATCTGAGTTGCAGAACAACAATCAACGAAGAATAGACGAAGATCTCATAGATTTGCATATGAAACTTTGGATTTTCAGTGCTCCAAGGTCGCAGCCTGGGCTCTTGATACCATGATAGCAGAAGAAGAAGAAAGATAAAGTAACAGTAAAAGTAGAGAGAAAAGATATAAAGGAATCCAATGTATTCTGATTATATTGAAGACTCAAGGATTACAAGTATTTATAGTAGTGAGTTAAGTACACAGATGAACAACACGTGTAAAGCAATGATAGATGTCACCACATAACAAACCATGCATGCTTAACAGACTAATTAACCGACTAAGGATTAATTAGCTAACTAACTGATTATATGGTTCAACTAATTAACATTTTAACATAAACTAATTATCAATGATCGTCATATAGTGCTAACAAACACAACTAATTGATTATACGCATTTATATACGTGTAATTATATCTAAAACACTAGAATTAAGCTAATTCTCATGTCAATTATTATGTAATTAATCCACTTTTATTTATTTTGTAGAAAATAAGCGGAGTTACGAAAACGAAAGAAAATGGTGCGAAATTGGAGAAAATTGGAGTTTCCGACAAAAGGACCAAAAGTCAACACCGAGTCAACCGTAATCGATGGCGTGAAGGAGCGGCATCCAATTGCCTCCAATAATTTGTGCGGAATTTCAAGAAGAAGAGAAAAAAAGAAAACAATAATAAATAATGCAGCTTAGGTTAATTAAGTTAATTAATCACTTGATTAAGTTATTTGATCACTTGATTAAATTAGCTTAATTATTAAGCTGCGGTAGAAGCCGTGCACGTGCAGCAGCGCAGCAACTTAATTATGGTTCAATTAATCAATGGATGCAGCCACTCCGTTGTTGACACGTAGCAACCCTTCTTGGCAAAGATGACTCTCACCTCACATGCTTTCCCTCACGTGCCTATTTAACCCTCAGACTGCAGCACCATATATAATCATCCCTTCACTCTCTCTCTAACATCAACACAGACGCCGCACTCACCATTCTCAAAGGGGGAGGGCTGGGCTGCTGCCCTCTCTCTCCTCCCCTTACGTTTTCCATTCTCTTCATTAATTTTTGTGAGTATTTGTGAGTATTCTCTTCATTCCCTCCCCTTACGTTTTCCATTCTAAGCATCAAAGGACTTCAACATCATCAAGATTTGAAGATTGGGTAAAAGTTGGGAGCTATAAATCAAGGCTTGTCATAATTGCTTCATAGCAATTGTGACTTGTTTTTTGTTACTTCTCACTTCTTTTCATCTTTTCCTCTTTGTTGGTGTTTGTTGATGTTAATTTAATTATGGGTAGTGAGTAATTTCTTTATTGGGGGTTAGGGTTGTGTGCCCTTGCCCAAATTTGATGTAATAGATGCTTAATTTAATTTATATATGAAATTTGTTAATTATTGGATGCTTGTGTTTTGTGATAATTGATTAGAATGCATGCTTAGGAATTGTCAACTCTTGGGTATGTGTTTTAATATGTCTAGATTAAAATTTAGTGGACGACATCTTTAGATTTTAGAGCTAGAATCCCGATTTAATAATCGTGGGAAATACAAGCATGGTTCACTACATGATTAGCTTGATCGCGGTTATTGTGAGCTTAGTTGCCTCATTCCTTAATCTCTAAGCCTCTTGATGTGAATTAGTGACCCTTGAACCGGCTCTAATTCATGTCAAGTGAGTTCCTACGGCCCTTGAACCGGAGTAGGAATACCATGAAAGGGAATTTCGGCCCTTGAGCCTTGAAAAGCCTTGGGTACGGCTTCTACCATCTTTAATAAATTGCACGTAAATCAAATTAGCATCTAGAGCATTGAATTAGGGTTAGGAATCATCCCTAACTACCAATCCCATATTTATATCATTTCTTACTTTTCTTTCCTTTATTTAATTTAGTTGTTAATTAAAGTTTCTATTTAAATTCTTGCACTTTAGTTATTAGAAATTCAAATTACTATTTTCGGTGACAATTTCCGACTCATTGTAAATAACCATCACTAGGCTCATAGCGTTGATTAGGCTTCGGTGCAAACCAAAGCCGAGCATTGCTAAGGCTTGGTGCCTTAGAGTAGCATTTTTATTTATTTTCTTTTTCTTTTTCTTTTGTTTGCTAAGTGTCTTTATTTCCGATGACCCAAGGATTGTGGGTTAGCCACTAATCCCCGTGGTACGATAACTTTGGGCATAATATTTCCCTATCTTGACAATGATACGTACGCTTGCGTAAATGTCTATCAAGTCAATAATGCAATCCAAATGCAAAGCAAGATAATAACTCGTTGCCTCTTCAATAGTCAAGTATCTTCTAGTAGAACTTGACTCAAATGAATGATTATTACTCTGTCTAATTAGTTTGTTCTCATTTCTAATCTCCCAATCAACTTAAAGATACAATATAGATCACTTGATGCTTATGGTTAATTATTCTCATCAATTTTGTTTTCACCTATTAACATATTTCATAAAAATATTGATCAATGTCTTGATCAATATTTGGGTAGACCACAATATTTGGGTCTTAGGGTTTCATAAATCATTTTTTATTGCTATTAGGGTTCTAAGTATCACAATTGAACAAAAAAAAATCACATTCAACAACTACAATGAACGTGTAGGGTATCAAAAAATATTGATATCATGAAAAATTAGAGAAAAGATAAGAATAAACAAGAAATAGAGATGATAGATAACCAACCTCTTTGCGAGCAGAGAGAAAACTTTGATAGATGAAAAAAAAAAAATCTTTGATAGACTTTTGCAAATCTTTGGTCTGGTGGCTAGAAAATTATTGGAATTTGGTATGTATAGTTAACACTACAAAGTCCATGATTATCCTTGATTTTCTAATTCCATAAATATGAATGAAATTTTGAATACCTCTGAGCTTTTATTCATTTTTAAAAGTCCTAATTGAATATCCCTAGATTTTGGTGGAATTCATAGTCTTTAAAAATCCTAATCGAATACCCCAAGACTTTCATGGACTGCTGAAAGTCTATATTGAATACACCTAGACTTTTAAATTTCATAGATTTCTTAAAAAGTTCCACTAATTCGATCGATTGACCGATTCGATCGGATTCGAAAATATGGTGAAATTAGCTAAAATTTTTACCACACCGATAATTTATTATAATAATCTCATCCAACGGTCAGTTTTTCCATTTTATTTGAATTGATAGAGATTTCCCTTTGGAGTGTATGATATATAAATATAAGTTTATAAGAGTAACTAAGTTTGACCTAGCTGATCGAATTAGAAACGAGAACCAAATTGGCTGGATTTTCTACAACCACCATAAAACATTACAATCTCTCCATCGAGCGGTTGGTTTATCCGAATTCATTTTCCATCGATGGAATTTTTCGAATGAACCTCAACAATTTAAATGCAATGTATAAGTCAATACAACTTTAGGAGGCACATTGGTATAGGCCAACGTCTTTGTAATTAAAATTGAAGTTTTTATCTCATGTTCACGCACATCGATCAATGGAATATTTACAGACGTGATGTGAAAAAATAAGCGCGTTTCGCGGTCGTCATGCCATCGGTCAACTAAGAAGACATACAAGTGACGACGGTTGACCAATTCGATCGAATTCGAAAATATGGTGAAATTGGCTAAATTTTTTACCACACTCATAATTTATCATATCCAATTGTTGGTTTTTTCATTTTCTTTGAATTGATAGAGGTTGCTCTTTAGAGTGTATGATATATAAATATAGGTTTATAAGAGTAACTAAATTTGACCTAATTGATCGAATTCGAAACGAGAACCAAATTGGCTGAAATTTTTACAACCACCATAAAACATTACAATCTCTCCATCGAACGGTTGGTTTCTCCAAATTCATTTTCCACTTTATGTTTGCTTTAAAATGAACCTCAACAATTTAAATGCAATGTATAAGTTATACAACTTTAGGAGGCAAATTGGTATAGACCAACGTATTTGTAATTAAAATTGAAATTTTTATCTTATGTCCACACACATCCATCGATGAAATATTCACAAACGTGATGTAAAAAAATAAGCACTTTTCGCGGTCGTCACGCCATCGGTCAACCAAGAAAACATACAAATGACTACGGTTGACCAATCCGATCGGGTTCAAAACTATGGTGAAATTGACTAAATTTTTAACCGCACGCATAATTTATTGTAATAATCACATCCAACGGTCGGTTTTTCCATTTTCTTTGAATTGATAGAGGTTGCTCTTTGGAATGTATGATATATAAATATAGATTTATAAAAAAATTAGTGTCTTTAAATATTTAAATAAAGCCCACAAGGCCCGTCCCAAAAAAGTCTGCAAGGCCCGGCCCGCCATTATTTAAAAATATAGTAAGGTCCGGCCCGACTCGGCCCAAGCCCGCTATGAATGGGCCCGGCCCGTTGACGAGGCCTATTACTCTTCAAGCAGATGCTATGGGTTTGGTGGAACCTGACAAAGAAAGTGAGCAAGGCATCCTGAAGAAGAAGGTTGGCAGGCCTCTGGGGAGTAAGAATAAGAATCCTCGTCCTCAAAAGATGGTGAGTAGGACTTCCTTGCGTCTTACTTACCCTACTACTGAAACTGTTCAGGAGATTAGCCCTATAGAGAAGGGCAAAGGTAAGCTCTAGGCTTCCTTTCGGTACCTAGCAGTTGAAGCTTCAAGTCTGTTGCTATTTAAGTTTAGTTGCTCTAATTGTACATCAATTGAGGTCTTTAGGCAATTAGGGTTACTCTAGCAAGGATTTAGGTAGTGTTGGATTTGCCTTCATTGGCTAGGTCAAAAGTTGTGCTTATTTTGTTCAACAGTGAGGGTTACCTGTCATGTGTTTGGTAACTTAGACCATCTATGTTTTATTTGGTATAAGACAGCATATGATGTACGTGCCTTCTGGCCATGGATAAGTTAATGAAATTATCTCTTTCTCTAAAAAAAAAAAATTTATTCGGATAGCAAGCTTGCCAATATTTTAATTAATAGCAATTTCTATAAAACTGAATTATAAGGTTTCATTGCTTGTCACAATTTGTCATTCCTTTTCTTGGCATGTTTTAGGTTACATGGGAGTTAATTATTAGGGTGGTATAGAGGGACACCAGAGGCTGTCTTTACCCTCACCTCGGAGACATGACTAAAATTATGGATTTAACTGGGAAAAATATATTACTTCCTTACTTTTACTCTATATTCCGATCACCAATCAAACATAATAATTCCTTAGTTAATGAAACCTTAACCACCAAGTTGCAAATTAGCTTCATGTAACTTTACCACAAAGTTAACCACGAACCTAGCAACTGGGGAAAATATTTAGCCGAAGCTAGAAACTAACATTGGAAAAGCTCTGATTATATATTTCCTGTGATCACAAAGCGTCAAACAATCAACTAAATGAGAATCAAAACCCTAAAGAAAATTCTGTTGTCCCTATCTCAGAGTTCAAAAGTCATCAGATACCAAAATTGCATTAAACTAAAGCACCCGCAGATCCTTCGTTCGTTTCAATTCAGCCACCTATACCAACGACATGCTCTGATAAATTGAGTTTTGGTTGTCAGAAGCAGCTGAAACAAGTATCAATTAAAGTTTTTTTTTTTTTTTTCCTCAGAGAATGTGGGTGTCAATCCATTGATGAATATAGAGAATATTACATATAATCGCTCATCCAAGAAAGCGCTCCTACAAGATTGAGTCATCCTTAGAGAGCCCTTGAGCTGAACCCGAATTGGAGCATAAGAATAGGGCTACCTAAAATGAAAAACTATCCAACATCAGCAGAAGTAACTAGTAACCTGACACTATTAGGGAAAAGACCGAAACGAAACCAAGAATTAACCCTAATATTATTCATTGTACCTAAGAAGCGCCCTACAAAACGGGACATCCCTAGAGAGCAATGATAAAAAAAAACTTAAACTATGCTAGCCTAAAAAAAAAAAAAGAAGCAAAAAACGTCTAAACAGACTGGGCCAAAAATAGGTAGGCCCAGCCCTTAGCCGACATAGCAAGATGGAAGCTAAAGCATCACAGCACTCCACCCTTGACCACGACCCAAACCGAGATCCACCTGGCGGCTGTTTGCACCAACCGGGGGCCCACCGTTGTCGACCTCCATCGCCTGCAAGTCCCGCGCTTTATTCAGACCAAAAGCACGTCGTGCAGCCAAACAGAGCCAACCAACCAAAGCGATCACACGACCATGATGGGTGTAACGCCCCAAACTGCACCTCACTAGCTTGAGCACGTCACAGTGCCGTGAGACCCCGAAACATAAACCGAAGGTTCGATTTACGTTCCAGAAACCCGCAAGGCATTTTATTAAATAATTTTTCGTAAACCGCACAGCGAAAACGTTTAAAATAATATTGAGGTGAAAACTTTAAAACTTTAAATTCAAATGTTCGTCCAGGACTTAACGTTGCAAACAACCGAGGAATAAAGGACTTAGCATAAAACAAACAAATTGTGACAAGTTCCAAAAATATAATTTTAAGGAACAGGAATAAGATTGAAACTCAGAACCTGACTTCTATTGAAATATGCACACCCAGCTCCGTCCGCTCCAATCCCGTTCCTAGTGCACAGTACCTGCAACCACACTGTTGTAGGGGTGAGCTTTCGTCCACGCTACTCAATAGGGGCTTCACCCGACTAGGTTTGAAAACCGACACATAAGATAATAATTTGGGATCCCAATATGAAAAAGTTAAACCATTTCTTAAAAGAACGACAAACTTTAAATATCTTTCGGACTCAAAATCGGATGCACGAAACTCAAAGAAATGCATAATACCTGATGGCCAGTCCCATGGAACAACTACACGGCCTTACCTCAAATAAAATCATCACCAGGTAAGCGTAGTGAGAGTGTCCACTTACGCCATATCACCTAGAAATAGTGCCACACCTCAGAGGATGTCAGACACCATTCCGTCCATACGGCCCCTCCGGAGGTTTAGGGGATCGAAGCCCAAGGAATCGCTATGTTCCACTCACTCTCAAGCCATCAATAACCAAACCATGCAACTCAAATATGCATAAACGTTTAATTCAAAACGGAAAACAACTAACCGAATGAGTCCCAAGTCCCCTACCTGGATTTTGATGCTTTCTCTCACGTACTCCGAGAGTCGCGAACCTTTCGTTCCTCGGGTAACTGGAGTCCTAGATTCCGACATAATTAACATTAATAATCTGTCGAACAAATATTTAAAGCCAACCCTTCCTGGTTTGACTAGGAGTTGACCAAGGTTCACCCAAGTTGACCAATGTTTGACCAATCACCACAAATTCGATAATTATCCCAATTACCGAATATTTTATCATTTATCACTTTTAGATTTTTCACCAATCATAACCATATCAAGATGTTTCTCAAATCAACACAATTTCCTTTTCAATTAGGTGCACCCTGAAAATTACTAAGGGCACCCAACATTAAACTTGAACCATAATTAGCTTTCTATTTAAATACAGATCCCATAATAAGCAAAACTATGATTATGCCATATTGAAAATAGTAAAAATACCATGGCATAACCTGGAAATTTTCTAAGTAATTTTCTAAAATCCCATAACTTCGGAAAATGACTATAAATAGCTCGGGTATCGGGAAAATTCCCCAAAAATTCCCACGAACTCGTCGTGTCGTGTACTTTATTATCCAACACTTAAATTGAAGATTTCACTTTATGAAAATTTCTGAAAATATTCTCGAACACTTTGACAATTGTCGAGATCGCGAAATAATTTCTCGTACGATCATCAATAAGTTCAACACATTTTTTTCCGGGGCTCACAATGGGCCACAACACCTCCACCACGCAACCCCTATCGTGCATAGCCTCACCTGCGCCATCATCTCACGAAACACAACCAACAGACCCGAGACAAACCAAATCGGAAACGATCTAGCCGTCTTGCCAAGGCGCTAATTCTCCCCCATCACCCACCTCCCACCCCGGTTGGGATGGAAGAGCAACGCTGAGGCAAGGAAGGCCAGTCTGACGATGACGTCGTGGTGACGCGCTACCAGATGGAGCAAGATATAAAGGCAGTGGTTGTTCCTCTTAAAGAGAAAACCTAGAGAGCAGCCCTACAACTCATGAGTTATTTGTATCAATTAAAGTTTAGATAGATAAAAGATGAGCTTAGAGTTTGTGGTGTATAAGATATGTAGCAAAAGTGTTGAATTCCAGTGCAGCAGCGCGCATTGTTTCAAGGATTAATATTCTTGTAGATGAGAGAATTAGGAAAAACAAAACGCTGAGAGACGAGAGAAAATTGTGTGCGTGTAAGAGTGCACATGAGGGGAGCAATTGGCATGACAAACAAAGTCATTAACAAAGAAACCCACAGTGTAGCAGTTAGATATTTAGTAAACTCTCTTTCTTGAATCTTTAGTCACTAATGATTTTCAATGGGTGCGGCTATTGCCCCACCCTACCATTTTCTTTGTTCACCCTACTTGCTCATTACACCCTATATTTTAATTTCAATTATTAAATTTACTTATCTAACCCACTTTTCTTTCCATCACATATCCAATTAAAAAAGAAATTTTTTCTTTAACGAAAATTTTTATTTAATTTATATCAATAAAAAAACTAAAATATATTAAAGTTTCCTAATAAAATCATAATCTAATTTACCTCTATTTGTTTAATTTTTTCTTTTTAGTTTCAATGTTCATCTATCCAATCCATGTCAAAAGATTAGTAAGTTAACTACTATGAGCAATGAAGATGAGATTGATTTTTTTTTTTTTTTTGAGGGAAGGACGTCAACTTTAATAATCAAAAGAGATTAACGATTACAGTTCGAGAGTACAAACTCCTTAATACTTGGAGGAATAGAACCCACCCAAGAAACATCTAAATGAGAATGTAAAGCTAGATTAGCAAGCTTATAAGCTGCTGTGTTGGATTCACGATAGACATGAGAGAAGGAAGCTCCAGGAAGAACCTGCAAAGAGGCCACAATGTCTTCAATGATGAGACCTAGAACAGAGAGGTTGCCACCACTGTCCTTAGTAGCATTCACCAGAGTCAAACAATCCGACTCAAAGCTAACGGGGAAAAGGCCATGATCAGTAGCTAGCCTACAAGCCATGCGCCCAACCAAAGCCTCCATCTCTTCCGCCGAGGAGGTTCGAGGGATAAACCAACACCTACCTGCTACCACCACACCATCATGGTCTCTAAAAAGAACTCCCAGACCCCCGCGCTTAGAATGAGGATCAAAAGCCCCATCAGTATTTGCTTTTAACCACCCAGCTGGTGGTGGTAGCCAAGGTTTAGGAACTCGCCTCTGTAAGGACGAAGATGCAGATTTCCGAACTGATTGAAAGGTGAGAAACTCAGTTCGAGTTTTAAAGAAAAGCTGGAACATACTCAAAGGGTATTTCATATTTTAAATTTTTTACTTTCGGTGTTCACAAAGGGTATTTCAAAGATTTTGATGAAGTTAATGAATTAATTTTTACTTTTGATTCCACTAATAGTTTTGTGAATTGAATAACGAATTTACGATGAGGAATCAACAAAAAGACATAAAAAATAGTAAATTCAAATTTGGGTGGAGAAGATGAAGATTGATATTATCCAATGAGAAATTGAGTAATCTTTGTATTTAATTAATTTGTTATGTATTTAGTTTTCCTTATAGATTTGAATTTTAGAAAATTAGTGTATTTATTGGTCATTTTGCACATGGGTAATATAGTCTTTCAAAAATTCAAATGTTTGTAGGGTGAACTGAGAAAATAATAGGGTGGCAATAGACGCTCCCTTTTCAATTTGGCACAAAATTAATGGTCAATTTGCTTATGAAAAATAGATCCCACAATAGATCATCTAAAATGGTAAAAAAAAAAATGGTCTTTTAGTGGATGTGTCTTCTATCTATATATTCAATTGCAATTAAATCACGGACAATTCTTAGGTTCACCCCTATGGTGAACAAGCATATTCACCTCCATTGTCGATTAACATACTTTTACTTAAAAAATTTATAGTCCAACGGTCCATATCTTAAATTAGCCTTTAAAGATCATCTTTGTAAAAAAATCAATCGAATCGAAAATCGTTTAATTATCTAATTGAATCAAACAAATGGATGGTTCTAACAATACTTACTACTATTAGAAAATTATAAAGTTATTATGCGTTAATCACAAGAGATGGTGAATATACTCATTCACCTAAGGGATGAACCTAAAAATTGTCCTTAAATCACACATCAAGATTAAAAAATATGAAAATATGATTTTCTTCACATATTCAAACTACTCCATTTCCTCTGCAGGTAAATAAGAGCTTCAACTGATTCAATTATTCCACACAAGAGATAATGAACTCCTGTGTAAATCAATTACTCTATTTTTAGTAACCAAAGAAGAAAAGAAGAATTTTTGCAGCCGCAGAAACGATCAAAAGCTAGAAATCAAGCAATCGATCGTTGGTCTGTCAACTTCAATTTTTTTTGGTACTGTGTTTTCAATTCTTTTGGTTTTGTTTTTTCAAAACTTTATGAATTTCTTTTGATTTTTCTTTTCAATTATGTGTAACTAATTCTCATAGTTAGGAGTTGTTTTAAAGCACCGTACATCATTACCATGGTGCTTTGATATTTTATTTTATTTCCTTTATAAAATGATGAGAACCAATTTTACTAGATCGTCGATGAATTCTTATATAATGACTTTGGATGCACACACACTCAGTATCCAATTTCGTCCAAATATCTCCATTTCTGCATGAAAACTGAAAAGTACAAAAGTGATGCAAAAGAAAGAAAGAAAAAACATCTCCACTTCTGCATACGAATGTTGAACAGTACAAAAGTGACAGGAAAATCCAGACTCACGGGTAAATATTTCTCTTATTATCTCCTTTCTTACACAAGTGGTGGTATAGCCTATCACAGCAACCAAGCCACTCGCAGCAGTTTGAGTGGTCCAATAGGCCTTGATACTATGCAAATCACAAAGTATTGCAGCTGAAATTTGACATATATGTTTTCTAAATACCAATGATAGGATCACAGTACACGTTAAATATGCTAAATGGAATAAATGCTTGGCAGCAAATTCAACATGGAAAACAAACAATAATAGAACTATTAGTTAACAGAAACAG
Organism: Rosa rugosa; assembly: GCF_958449725.1. Lineage (NCBI taxonomy): Eukaryota > Viridiplantae > Streptophyta > Magnoliopsida > Rosales > Rosaceae > Rosa > Rosa rugosa. Next base: position 38,620,231 of record NC_084820.1, read on the forward strand.
AGGAACACTACAGGGGTTTTGGTTGCTGCAGACTTAGAGTTTCAACTGATTAGCCAAATGGGTCATCCTGCTTCTAGCTAGGAGCTCTCAAACTACTTTTGGTGCATGTGTGCGACTTACCAGGCAGAATATTCAAGTCAATGTCAGAAAACGAAGAATATGATGCACAAACTCTCTTCCCTGATCCACAAACGCTCTTCCTTGCAGGCTTCGCAGCATGCCATCCAACCTTGCACGGTAGCTCGATGCAGCACCAGACAACTGTTAACGGGCATGAAATGCACAGCAAGCAAGCACTGTAAAGGAACTCTGTGGCTTTATCACAGCGTTTCGATTTTTGTCCCCTAGAAGAACTGGACGGCCATGCCTCCATATTGCTTCTTCTCACCTAACCGTATGATCTAACATGCTGTATATATGGCTTTGGACATTGATGAGCCATCTTACTAGGAAAGCTTGCAGATTTTCCTTTATAGTTTATAAGCTTATCCAACTTGCTGTTCAATGTTTACTTCTCTCTTCCTTTTTCTATTCTACCACTTTATACATATCCTTTTTCACTTTTTATCGTCTTGGACTCTTGGCCACTGGGAATATGTCCAAGATGCCTTCTGCAATACATTTTCGTCAAGGACCACCTTTTTGGTCCTATGAGCAAGTCGTAGCATAACATACATTACAGAATCATTCTCTCTTTCTTCCATCCGCCACCCCCACCCCCACCCTTATCCTCTTCAAAGTTAAATCTTTTACCCTAAACATATAATCTAATGGCAGAAAACCATTGGGCCTCTTTATATATCCATACAATAAGGAAATATGATTTAGGGTTCACGGAGTACAACCATTAGAATCTTACTCCAACCATATCAATGGTGCATGGATACATAAACAGGTCTATTCACATTACAGAATCAGATTCTAATATAGAACGTCTGATGAAATCAAAGCATATAATAAAATCTATATGGATGTCAGGGTAGCATATGGCTGTACTTGGCCATGCCACCAAAGTCAGTTTGGTTCAGACTAAGCTTTGTGTAACCACAACAGTCTGAAAACCAATACAATATTAGGCTAAACAAAAGTTCATATCAGAGGGTAATTTGAGTCACTAGCCATTAATAGAATGAATAAAATAACACTAATATAACATTTTCAACTATATCATTAGCAAAGCAACCCGCCACTGAAATATAAAATACTTCTCGAGCAAATGTTAGCATTGTTAAATTTATAGAACTAATACATTTGAAAGATCTTGATAAACAAAAATGACCTTAAAAAGGGTGATCTTTGAAGCATTCTACACCAAGTTTCACAAGACAACACCTCTTCATTCTTAACAAGTTTCAGGACAATGGCTGCATGAAACTAGCAGAATCTACCAATGCCTGAATGCTATATTGCAAAATAATTTTCTTGGATCAAGGTCAAAATCTCAAACCTGGAAATTTATTCTCAACAAGTTCCTGCAAAACAAGACCTCAAGCTGTCACTGTGGTATGTCCTTGCAATCTCATTGTCTTGTTACGCAGTCTCTCCATGAATGCAGGATTTTCTCTTAATCTCTCCTTGACATACAAAACTCTAGCATCCTCAGCCAGCTTGTTAGCTTTCTCAGCCTCCTCAATGAGGGAAAGAAGAGTCCTAAGGCAATCCTTTCTATTTTCCTCTCGGTGTTCAAACCTTCACCAGAGAATGAGAGAGACATTATTTTCTTTCATCTAAATGAAAGTTCATAAGGAAATTTTTTTTGCAATTGCATGAAATCCAGTAGATTTTATAATGGAAGAAAGTATGAGCAGTACAACCATCTATAAATCCACTTGCATATGCTTTATTCCCATACAGAAGTGATTAATTATTTCCCCCTCATTACATCATCTAAGGGTTTACAATCTCAAATTGGTAAAGGTTGATTCTCAAGCATTCTCCAGAAGAAGTAATGTTTTAAGGACTAACCAAGACAAGACAAAAGAATCTTGACATAAATTTTCCAGGGACTAGACAAGAGTAATATTACTCATAATTAAAAATCTCACTTAATCAGGGGATGGGTGAGTGAAAAGAGGGAGGAAAATTTCAAGGGTAAAAACTGAATTTCCACAACTTAAAAGAGAAAGCATACCCTAATTTAGTTTTTGATATAAAATGCACCTTCATTGTGACCATGTGCAACACCCATAATAAAGGAAAGACTGCATGAAGTTACTTGTTGCCCTTACCTCTCACTAGTAATAGTGAGCTCATCTTTCCCTGGATTGTATCGCTTTCCAACCAATTCTCTGAGCCGACGGAATTGATGCTTTGAAAGCCCGAGTTCTTTCACCGTAACAGACAGCTTCACTTTTCTATTCTTTGGATGCCAAGCATCACCACCAGGAGCAAAGACCACTCGTGTTTGCCACCTAAGGATTGGCCCTTCACCCGGTGGGTCCTCTATGTCTCTTTTCATGTCCGGTACAACTATCTCGTCAAATTGTGAGGGATCCTGAGCTTCCACCTTTTTCGTATATTCCATGACAATCTCGTCCTCAAACTCCTTAAACAACTTGTAAGCATCTTCAGGTTCAAGCTCCCCTCTTTCACACCTATCCCCTAGGTCATTGAACTTCTCTTCTACCTTCTTCTTAATGTCATCTGGAAAAGACAAATTGCATTGCAAAAAATTCAGAAAAATACCAGTTTGAACCAAAGGCATGCGACTTCCATAACATAGAAACAGTTTGGTACCAGATCTGTTTATGTCAGACATACTCGAAAACTCAAAATTAAACGCCCTGAGAATATTGCCTTTAAGTATGGTCTAGCCATGTAGATACTAACAAAATAACTATAATCATCAAATAGAAGCACCAAAATATACAGAAAGGTTAATACATAAACATCATGCATTTCATAGGATTCTTTTTCTTCACACAAACATCCACCAAATTATACAGAAAGATTGGTACACCAAATTGAAGACGCAGAAAATAGAGCATCGTAAATGCACAAAATAGGGAATACCTGGCAAGAGCTTGTCCCAGCAAAGCATATCCTCAAGAACTTCCTCACACTCTCTCATATCCTTCATAATCCCGTGCTTGATCGCATCCTGAACAATACCATCCCACTTTTTGTCATCCATATTGAAGAACTCATCCTTCACCATCTTCTTCACCACTACATCCTTGGCATCATACAAGTCATCAATCTCTTCATCGGTGTCGTGGATTTCTTCGAAATCAGATTCAAACTCTTGGTCCTTAACATTCTCCAATGGCTGCATTTGCAGATCATCCACCAATTCATCATCCGTGTCCTCATGCTTCCCAGCCAATTTCCTCTGCAGAATCGCTTCGAGTATCGATGGCAGCGCCTCCTCCTTACCTTCCTTCAAGTATTCCTCCATTCTTGTTTTCAGTTCTATTAACCCAACAAAAACAAAAAAACAAAATTAGAGACAAAATTGCAAACAACTTTGTTTAAGCGAACCCCTAACTAATTTGAACAATTTGCCAGAAACCCAATATGCCAAATCATCTGAAAAATTACAGATTCTAGTTGAACTAAAAGAACTCAGAAGAATTAGTTTTTGGTCACCTTTGTTACTGATGTCCTCGAGTTGAATGGAGGAGTCCTTCTTCAAGACTTGGGTGAGGCGCGACTCAGGAGAGGGATTGGAGCTTTCTGGGGGCGAGTCATTGGGAGACGACGAGTCGTTTTTGTCGGAGGAGAAGAGCCTGGCGGAAGCGGCGAGTGAAGAAGTAGGGCTAGGTTTTGGGGAGACGAGGCGGTTGCGAGCGTAGAGAGAGACATTTCTCAGCAGCGTCCGCCTCATGGTTCCCTCTGCTTGTCTACTTCTGTGTCGTCCAGGGTTTATCAAGAATTGCAGACTCGATTTTTCACCAAAAGGTAAATTCCCCTGAAAATGAAGAAATCAGTAACAAGCACTATGAGCTTCAACATTAAACCATCAAAGTAAAAAAAGAAGAGTAAAAACGAAACCTAATTTGGGGTCAATTATTCTATATTTCTATACAAGGTATGGGTCGGGACGTCGGGTCTTATTGCCCATTTAATGTGTTGGGTATAATATTTTCAAGGAGAAATGATGGAAAAGGAAACATTAGATTGTGAAATGATAAAAAGGTCACATAGTTTCCCACTTGATAAAAAGGTCCATTATAAATTGTTTGTAATATTAATTTCGTCCCTATTAATAATAAAGTGATGTTAAAAAAGGTCATTTTTTAATTTTTTTGATTCCCATTCTACCCTTAAGCTTAATACACGTTTATAACCGTGCATTCAAAATTGACCTCCCATTTTGATCAGAAATTCCAAAACCTAAAAGCTTGATTCGATCTTGATCGGAGCTCTCTCTCTCTCTCTCTCTCTTCTTCCTTTTCCACACAGACACAGACACAGACCTCGCCTGCACCGGAGCTTACTCCGATCTCTTCGTTTTCATCACCGCGGCGAAGCCGATATCTGCTTCTACAGTATCGGGACCGACTCGCCGGTAATCGGATTGCTCCAGATCGTTCAGGTCGATCCGGTGTCGACCTTGAAGGAGACGATGAAGGTTGCGGTCTCCAGGAACTGCTCCATTATTAGCAGCTTGCCGTCGCGGTACTCGAAGAGGAAGAGCAACAGAGCAGTATACCAAATGATGCACTGGAGCACGATGACCTGGACCATAAGGCTGCCGGACTCCAGGATTTGGTAGCCGTACATGGCGATCAACAAAGGAATCCCTATGACCAGAGTAATCGAATCGCTTAATTGAATCCAACACTTCTCATTATGTTCCAATTTTTATATGTATGCATCATTTAGACTTGATATGTGATGATGAACTAGTACCACTAATTTCTGCACTAGCTTGCTTGCTTGCTTCAATTTGTACTGGTTGGGATTTAAGCGAAATCAGAGACTTGCTTACAATCGAAGTTGAAAAATTAACATCGCTAGAGCTTTCATAGGGATATGAGAGAAGAATTAACTTTCATGTAAGTGTGTTCTGATCCTGCAAATCAAACGGAAACATCTCAAATTAAACAGATCAAGCTTTAACATGCATGATATAAATTAAATTCCCATTAAATGTAGCTTGCATTTGATATTGGAATTCATGAGACCATTGGTATTGATTATGTGTGTATGCAATTAGTAACAGTTGTGGTTCTCTGTAAGCTGGAGCTTGTTCTTGGGATGATCAAGTTATATGGTGAATAAGTGACTCATATCTTTGGTTGGTACTGATGGTGTGGGAACTAAACTTAAGCTTGCATTTGGGCTGCCAGTTTGTAGTTTGCCTTTGAAGTATAGGTTTGAAATTTCTGTGGGAATAATGAACTATCAAGAAAGTTTGTACTGTAATCCATATAATTGTGTTTGTTGTATTATAAATTTCTTCTTTTTTTTTTTCCATAATCCATGCTATGTTCATTGATTCTGTTATGTCTTTTAATTGATTCTATGTTCTTTGATTTGTTTCATTATGTTCCAGCTCTTATATTTACAATTCATTGGCTAAATTCAAGGTAGAACAAAGATCTGCAAATCTGAAATTGTGTTTCTGGGCTTTTGATGTAGTTGCATTTTTACTGAAAACTGTACATTTTGGTTGGTTATTTGAAGTTGGTGTCTTCATAAAAGTTGCAGTAGACATCTTAAAGATCATTTCAAAATTCGAATCTCTAGAATTAGTTATGATTTTTCAAAGTTACAGGTCTGTTGCATGATTTTTGTTTTAGACAGCAGCACTGTCATGTTCTTGGTATTTCTTTTACTAGCTTCCTATTCAATCATGCTTGGAGGAACCAGCATTTCAAAACTAGACATCCCCAGGTTTCAAATGAAACAAACCTTTTCCTTTTTGGAATTCATACAAAGGATTTATGTCACCATGAAGTTAGCGTTTTGCATAATTCATGAGACCATTGGTATTTATTTGGTAATACTAATACCCAAGATGAGTCATGTGGTTGTGTACGTGTTTTGATTTCTGTACTGATCAACTTCAATTCTCAGGTTGCTATGAGTGTCGATGATATTGTCACTTCTGGAGCCAAGCCATTATTTTTCCTTGATTACTTTGCTACAAGCCGCCTTGATGTTGATCTTGCTGAAAAGGTAGAGGTCACGTATTGTGTACGTCGGCTTCTATAATTCTGTAAAGATATACTACCAACTAACTGCAGTTTATTTAGATTTTTTTTTTTTTTTAAGTTAAATGGTCAACTTTGCTCTATTGCAGTGTTAATTCTAAGTTGATATGTGTCGTTATATGAGATGAGTGATAGGAGCACAAAGTGTGACGTTTTTAATATGTATTTTCCCTCATTTGGCTAAGTTATTCTCTTAAAATTACTAATTATAACATAATTTATGTTTTTAGGTACTTCAAGGTCGGAAATGGAGAAAAGAGGCGAAAAAGAGCAGAAATGAGAGTAAAATAAGGACAAGTCATTTTAGAAACTTTCCTCTTTCATTTTAGGAAATATTTCCTATTTTGTTTTAGGGAACTTTCTTTGAACTTTCCTATTAAAGAGAAAATTTAGGAGTCTATCAAATTAAAAACTCTTGAGCGATGAATTCAAGGAAAACTTAAAGGAAAAATCAGGAAAAATTCAAGGAGATAAAAGGGAGTGTTTATAATCAATATTTATTCTTGATTATCTTATTTTCTATTGATTATAACACTAATTAAATTCTGATTTTTCTTGATTGTAGGAGTTTATTGTGTGCACAATTCTTGGAAGAAATTAGTGAAATTCAAAGGAGAGGAATAAGGGATGTATCTGGTCACTATTCAAGGCGTATACAATGAGTCATTAAGGTGAAAAGAGATCAGAAAAATCAAGACTTTGTCATCAAGCAAATTTGGAGGAGAAATCACCTCTAGATAATTGGCCATGATTGCATCACAAGACATGAGAATTTCACTATATATAGTAGCCATTCTCTACTCCAAAATCATCACTTCTACACACAAAATTCAGTTCATTAGCCTAGCTCTCTTCTCTCCAAAAACCCTCTCCAAAATTCAGAAAAAGCCTCTTGTCGTGAAGAGCTTTAGGACTTCTCCAAGGCTGTTCGTGTTCTTGAAGGCCAAGCCCTGTGTTCTCTTGACGTTCTCCAAGCATCCTTGAAGATCAGAAAGTGTAATCCATGGCCCTTATTTCTGTTTTCATACTCTTTAGTATTGAATTTCAGATTTTGATTATGAACTTTATCATTGGAGTTGGATTTTTGTTACGAACGAGTTTATGTTAGTAATTTTCAGATTCATTTCTTTATGTTCTTGAGTTGTTTATGATATCTTTGCAATCTGATTTTGTGCCATCCTTTTATATCTTTAAGCATATGATTTTGGTTGAACAATGATGTTAATCTGCAGGTTAATAAAGCCAAATTTGTGTTCTAATTCACCTAATCGTTTTAGGGCATAAATTGAAGTGGTAAAGGCTATGTACAATGGTCGAGATTATATGCTACATGTTTGTGCGTTTGTAACTTCTTATGGATGCATACATGTTTGAATTCAGAATTCTAATTGCACTTAATGATTCAGATTTAATGTTGACGGATGCTCTTCAGTATTAACGTAATGTTTTATATGAAATATTTTAAGTTATGGACTTTTCCTAACTTAGGAGATTAAAAAGAAGAATTAAAGTGGTACTCGATCTCTTCAGACTTGTACTTCGAATTCATTTCTGATATTTAGTGTTGGCATGATTTTAGGTTGTATAGATTGAAACAACTCGTTGCATATTGATATGGATTGAAAATTCTGATTTGAGTGTGAAGAAGTCGATCACATGTATATAATTATCTCTTTGTTTTATTTTGTAGGAACTTAGAAACCCAAAAGTTGAATCCCCCCTTTTTATGGTTGTTTCTTGTGTAAATTTGTAGATAAATACTTGTTAATACTTGTTTTAATAATTACTAATTTAAATTGACCCATCTTTGCAGGAGTACCCTCAATCCCCGGTTAGAACGATCCCTACTTGCTTATATACTAACGAATGACAACAGGGTTTTAAATTGAGTGTCTATTTTGGCCACATCAATGAGACTGATACCCTTTTTCTTGCATGAGTTGTGAACTAATGACTAGTAAGTTCTGTTGGCCTTTTTTGCTAAATCCCGTATCTGGCATCGAACTTTCTTGCACAGTCATCTCCACTTTATTAGGATCTCAGTGTGGCACCCTTCCTTTTATTAGCTGCTTTTTATGTAACCTATTGTATTGGCATATGAGACCCAGTTGACTGTGCATGCTTCCACGCGTGCAATCTAAGTTCCTGATTACTCTTTTTTTGCACCTCACAAGAGATATGTTGGATGTAAAATGAATTCTACTTACTTACCTACTGGAGTTAATTCATGTAACTGGGGTTAATAAGTTAATCATAATGTGATTGTTGCTTGACGCAGGAGTTCTGTAGATTCATGAAAGAACATGGATGGTTGGATGGAAAGTTGACGCTTTGAAGTATCTTGTTTCACACTTCCAAGTTTACTGGTAGTAGGGTTAATATTAGATGTCATGTGGTAACTTATCGTTTGGAGCTTTTGTTAAATGATGGTATAGCTTAAGGCCGTCATATTGCGTGAAATTAGATATGTATATGCTAATGCTCCTTGGATGCTGGAGTTTATGTTCTGCAACTTAGTTCTCTTGTAGCCAGTGATTCATTGGTCGTTATATCGTTCCAGGAATCCATTTGGCTGAGCCTGCTTTTAGTTATGGCCTCTAACCTTATGCATATGTGCAATATTTATATCATTTGCAGTCCTTCTGCCTTTTGTTGTATTCCCTTTGTTCAATAACAGATGTAGCTCTGCTACTTATAGAGTCAGGACCCTCATAATACTCCTATATGTTCACAGTTAATTAATGTTTTTTATTCATGTGACTTGGCTATTAACTTGTGACTTGGCTACTGACAGTTACTTGGCTATTAACTTGTGACTTGGCTAATAACAGTGACTTGGCTATTAACTTGTGACTTTGCTACTGACAGTTACTTGGTTAGTGATATGGTCAGTTACTTACTTAGTTAGTGACATGGTCAGTTACTTAGTTAGTGACATGTGATTAACAGTAACTTGGCTATTAACTTGTGACTTAGCTACTGACAGTTACTTGGTTAGTGACATGGTCAGTTATTTAATTAGTGACATGTGATTAACAGTGACTTGACTATTAACATGTGATTTGGCTTCTGACAGTTACTTGGTTAGTGACATTGTCAGTTACTTACCTAGTTAGTGACATGTTATTTTGCAAGTTACTTGCCAATTTCAGTGACATGATCAGTGACTTGATCAATATTGGACATGGCCACTGACTTAGCCAGTGACATAGTCAGTGACTTAGGCAATGACATGCAATATGATAGTGACTTGGTCAGTGACTTGACAGTTACTTGGTCAGTGACATGTGTATAACCTTACAAACTGTAACCTGACCAGTAACTTGGCCAATGACATAATCAGTGTCTTAAGGTTAACAGTGACCTAGCCAATAACCTTACAAACTAAGGACCTGGCCTAGCCAATGACGTGTATAACAGTGACTTGACAGTTACTTGGTCAGTGACTTGATAGTTACTTGGTCAGTGACATGTGCATAACCTTACAAACTGTAACTTGACCAGTAACTTGGCCAATGACATAATCAGTGCCTTGAGGTTAACAGTGACCTGGCCAATAACCTTACAAACTAAGGACCTGGCCTAGCCAATGACGTGTATAACAGTGACTTTACAGTTACTTGGTCAGTGACTTAACAGTTACTTGGTCAGTGACTTGACAGTTACTTGGTCAGTGACATGTGTATAACCTTACAAACTGTAACCTGACCAGTAACTTGGCCAATGACATAACCAGTGCCTTAAGGTTAACAGTGATCTGACCAGTAACCTCACAAACTAGGGACCTGGCCTGACTAATAACTACACTGGCCGGTGACATGACCAGTGACATACAATGTGACTTGGCCACTGACATGTGTATAACAATGACTTGTGGTAGTATTACAACACAACTAATCAAGAATTAATAGAACAGCAAAATACTTCACACTCACTACAAAGACGAACTAAGGCACCAATCTGGTGTTTGGATTATGAATTGGAAAGGAGGAGATACTCTATAATTACACGTGTTTGAATCTTAATATTTTTTATAATAAATTTCAATGAAACGATGAATGATAAGAAGTCCCCAATTTCCATTTCAACGATCCTTGATTATATGATTGGGGTCTGTATCTCATGTTGTTCTTATTTGTTACTAACTCTTTTGCCCTCCTTGCTCATCCATTGCGCTCATAAACTCCTCTACTGCTTAAACTGCAATCAAATCATCCCACATTATTAGAAAGGAAGTCACCTAAAGCACAATAAGAAAAAAAACTCATTTGAACATAGAAGCCATGTTATCTTTTGTCCGATACTCACATATATATATAAATATATATATATATATATATAGATCCTATCCAGCCAAGTACATTAAATCTGTATATATATATATATATATATATATATATATATATATATATATATATAATCAAATGTTCTACATACTTAAGCCAAGTACATATCAGCCCAGATTTCCTTTGTTTTCGTGATGTCAGATTTCTAGGGCTACTGGTTATGTTTAGAAAGGGAAATGAAACATGCAAAACAAATAAATCTTCCGAACATGTTAGAATGGCTGTATATGAGGCAACTGCCTCAAGTCCCTAGAAATGGTTCAGTTGAAAACCAATTGACAAATGATTCACTTATGGTCATCTCCCACCTTCATCAGTCAATCACTTACACTATAGTAACTCAAAAGAACCATGTGCACTACATGAATATCAACAACAATGGGAGGAGAAATTTCAAATCCGTAATGATTGCAAGTACAAGTGCAATACACACATTGTAAAGGTGAAATATAATAGAAGCATACTCCTTAGTCCTTACTGACAAATGACAATAGCATAAAACTCGAACTCAAAATCATTGACTATTGTTCTTCAATTCCTACTTTACTTGCGATGAACTTGTCATGTTTTTCATTGATTGACTAATTGTAAATCATGCTAGAGTTACAGTACAGACTCATATTTCTTCCTTCACTTGTGTTACAGTATTCAACAAAGTTTCCAACTGATGCCCATGAAAAGAAAATTCAAGCTTCAAAGCAATAAAGTGATATCATAATAACGAACCTAATCGATCATAATAACAGCATTTTCACACCATATCTCTACAAATAAAAGGACTAGTGCTCACCAATTACATACAGCTAAACTGTCCTAGATTCCTATAAAATTCGCGGCGGTATATATATATATATTGAAATCACTAATCATGCTACGCATATGAACTATTATCAATAAATTTATTCAACAATTCATCGAGAACCGAATGTCCTAAAATCTAAGAAAATCAATTTTTCATGATCAAACAACAAAATTCTTATAAAATTACATGAGACCCTAAGCGAATTAAAGAGTATCAACGGCAGCGATAAACGAGAAACCAGCAGTAATAGGATTAAAGTAGTAATACGGACCGGGATGAGATCAAAAAGGGTGGCCTGGTCGACCTTGACGAAGTCGGCATCCCAGTTCTCGAGGTCATCGTTGCCGGAGGAGGAGGAGAGGTCAACTAGAAGAGGAAAGTGGAATCAGAAGCGAGTCTTGCTCGGTAATTTCTGCCTCCTTCAGTTTTTGAGCCACAACTTGTAATCAAAATTAAATCAGATATAGAAAATCAAAGATAAAATCAAAATGAGAGTATCATATCCTCAAAGTAGCATTACTACAAATGAGAAATAATGCACTGCACCTCCAAAATTGAAAATGTAAATACAGGTGAAATGAGGAAGCTAAAAGATCAAATGTAAACCAAAAATGATCATTTTGTACTTAATAATCTAGTTAATTGTATGTGGTTCAAATTACAGGTTTATGAACTAAGATCATGAAGACTACCTTAACACTTGTGGTGTTCGTTGCCTTTGTCTTGGTTTTTGCATCTCTATTAGCATGAAAATTAGTTGTGCAAGTTTGCTTTGCTACTGAAAACGGAAAAGTACAGCTTGGAAACGAAAGAATCGGAATGCCCAAAAACTAACACGATCAAACCAGTTTCCGGCAACAATTACAGTTCAAATTTTACTTCAACAATAAAACCTGGGCTTACCTTGATGGTGAGGTCGAGAGGGAGAGCCCAGGAGATGGAGTTGTGCTTGGAGGCTCGTCGTCTCGCCGAGCTCTTACCGGCCTCGAGGAGCACCGATCTCAACTGCAGGGTGCGATCAATGAGCTTGATCTGATCGGTGTCGGAGTCACGGGAGTCGAGGATCCACTCGAATGAGAGATCGATGGTGAAGGGCGGCGAGTCGGAGAAGTCGAGGAAGGTCTCAAGGAGTCGCGGTCAAGGAGGTTGGGAACTTGGGATGGTAAGGGTTTGTAGAGAGAGAGAGAGAGAGAGAGAGAGAGAGATAGAGAGAGATTTTGGTAAAGGGTTGAATCTGAACGGATAACATATTAACGGAAGGGAGGGAGAGAGAGCCAGCGGTGGCAATTTTTGTAATTAAGTTTAACTCTAGTGGTAGGTTGTTAATAGCTGACCTTAATTATCAGGAGGACATTTGTGGTGTCTGGATTATCATAAAGTACTTTAAAATGACCTCTTTTATCATTGTCCCATTTTGTTGTCAACAGGTACTAAAATGTAGAATCATCCATGGTTAGGATATTTGTGATTTATCCCAATATGCTAGTATTAAATAGGGCTGGACTCGGTTCTGTTTTTCAATTTTTTTGCCGGAACCGGAACCGGAACCGATGATGTTTTTCCGGTTCGGTGTTGCTACATTTTTTTGCCGGAACCAACTTGGAACGGTTCGGTTACGGCTTGTAACCGGTTCCTGTACACACAGCAAAACAGCAGCAAACCTATCCAGTTTCTCAGCTTCCCAGCCACGTTATGTTCTGCAATTTTCTCAGTTTCTCCATTAAAGAACACAGCAGAAATGGAGGAGGAGGAGAAGAGGAGGAGAAGAAGAATATGGCTGCAATAGATCTGGAGAAATCTCATACCAGTAGTTCTGAAGAAGAAGAAGAAGAGAAGATCGATTCAAATTGATGAAATATTGAAATATGCCTCCAGTAGTCTGGTACAACCGAGAATATAGAGAAAGAGAAAGAGACAGAACAGAGAAAGAGAAAGAAGAACAGAGAAAGAGAAAGAGAGAGAGAGAAAGAAGAACAGAGAAAGAGAAAGAATAAAGAAAGAGAAAAGGAGAGAATAAGAAAGAGAAAGGAAATAAAGAAAGAGAAAAGGAGAGAATAAAGAAAGAGAAAGGGAGGTGGTGGACGACCGAGAGACAGAGAGAAATGGGAAAGGGAGGGTGAGGTTTGTATTTTATTAGAATAAAAGACAGAAATGGAAGGTTATGATCGCATTGGAATACTAACTTGGTGCCTGATCACATGAGAAAGAGTCTATTTTACAGAAATAAGCTCGGTCATATTATCCAATTATACACTGACATCTGTATTTCGGTTTCAAGAGGGTTTTGAAAGTAAGAACCGGAACCGAACCGAGAATACATTGCCAGGAACCGAACCGAAAAAAATGTAGTGTCATATTTTGTAGAACCGAACCGAACCGACCCTTTCGGTGCGGTTCGGTGCGGTTCCTTCGGATTTTCGGTTCTAAATCCCAGCCCTAGTATTAAATGTGCATATTTGTGATTTATCTGTGATTTATCCCAATATGCTAGTATTAAATGTGGATAGATGTAAGTTTTGGAGGTGGAGGGGAGGTGGAATGGCCTTAATTATGGAAGTATTTGTAGTTCTTTCTTTTCAATTAGATAGTACATATAAATTACATAGTACATATAGTTTTTATATATTTTTATTTTTTATTTTTTATAACACTAGGGATTTTATAGCTCTTAAAATCAAGTTATCAGTAGGAAATTTCGTGATGTAATTTATTCATTTGTTTTAAAATCCAAGTGTTCAAAAATTTTGAATGGAATTGTGGAAGTATATACCGCAGTGCTTTTATATGAACCACAAAATCAAAATGAAATAATGGACAATGGCTGAAATGTACTCGCAACTCTAAATCACATATATTCACTATATACATTCCATAGCTTAATTACACTTCAAAATTTTGAAGTCCACATATCGGACCTTTTGCACTAGACAATTTCAAGTCCAGTAACCTTGAACTTTAGAACTGAACTTTGGTAAGGGTTTTCGCTTGATTTCCCAATGGCTACATTTGCGAAGAAACGTTATGCAATGGGTCCCACTGGGCGTGCCAAAATGTTTGACGCGGAAACCAGTTGGCCTGCAAACTGTCTCTTTTGAGCGTGTGATTGCGCGGGCGTGCTAGCACCGTGGGGTGCAGCCGTCGGGGGAGTCCCTTGACCTGACTTTTTCTTCAAGCGTTGTGGACGAGGAGAGCACCAACCTCGTCACAAGGTTCTTTTCTATGCCTTTCGGAAAATGACTTCTTGCCTTACTGGTAAGGGCTTTGGTTGTGATCTCTTCACGTCACCGAATCGATACTCAACGTTGTAGGTTGAGCAGAGCAATCACTGGGAAGTTCTGAGAAAGCACGGGTTTTGCTAAAGCGCGTGACTTTAGCTTCGCTGGGTTGCGAGGGCGTTACCCTTGCTTCGCTGGTAGTATCGGTGGCAGTAGCACTAGCAGTCGGCTTTTGGAGAGACTAGGACTGGAAGTACGGTCGCCGGGTTTCAACGAGGTTGAAGGTTTGCTCCGGGGAGGCTTGATAATCTGTGCGATTAGTTGATTGAGAGAGTTGTCCTTGATTCGTCCTTGAAACCTGGTATTTATACTTAGGGTTTCGACTGTTCCTTGCCATAGAAGGATTATTGATTGAATTTTCCTATTCAATCTGTGCTACTTGACTCCAATAAGGTTTCGTTTTCTCTATGGATCACGGAATGGGCGAAGCTGTAACCCAATCCCAAGTAGGCTTATTTTTGGGTCGCAGGTTTCGGCCCGCTGTGCTAAATCCATTAAAGGATCTTGCCAAAACTACTTTTGGGCTCAAACAGAAACCTCCTCCTGTTCTAGCAGTATTAATCACTGTTTTCTAATCAAATATTTTCACAATTTACAGAACGGACCACACTCACAGCAACGAATCACACTTGCATGGTTATATATCCACAAATTCTACAGACGGATGAATATAGAAAGGAGTAAGTTGTTTCGATCATATTCTCACTAAAAAAATCAAAATCTATTAATTATATTATTTCTTGATTCACATAAGTTTGCAATAATTTACTAACAACACAACATAAAAATTACAGATTCTCAAAGCCAGGCGATAAGGTGAAGTTCCTTGCTATTCCATTTAAACAGCCGACACAACAAGACCTGAAGATCGAGCCAGAGAAAAAAAACAGTACGAGATCTGAACACACTCAATCCACACTTATACGTAGTACGAACAATCCTATTTTTCTTCTTTACATAGCAATGATTCACTATTATAATTTTTTATCCATCTAACTACACTCTGACAATATACACATAAAATTGCAGAATGATACTGTTTATTGCAGCGGTAAAATCTCCAGATTCTCAACACACGACAGTTGGTGGTACAACGGCTGTCCATTGTGCCACAAGCAACTTCGACAGAAAGAAAATTCCAGCCAATTGAGTTGAAACAAGCATGATGCGCAAGAACCTCTCCCATGGTAAACTCTGTTCAAAACATCGGTCACATATACATTTCAATGATAATTATTACATTTATTTACATTCTAACTCTTAAGCGCCCTATTTTCATAACCTATTAAAGATAAATATATCGTTGTTCTTTTATTAATAGTACATAAACATTTTTCACACAGTTATAGAGTGTACATGACAATTGAGGATCTTGAAAATGAAGCGACACTAATTGTGATGGGGAAAGCAGCTGAGCAACTCTTCGGCAACAGCTGTCAAGAATTAATGAACAGAAGACAATATCCAACAAGACAGACACTGCCAAAGGAAATCGAGGATACGATTGGCCAACATCACCTCTTTCAGATCGAGCCAAGGTCTAACAGCGAGCTTATTGTGAAGGCCATCTTTCCTGATCCAGAGGATCCTGTAGGAGTAGCTACCCCAGATCGTTCTACCTCAGAAAAAAAAAAGAGAACAGTAGAAACAAGCAAAAAAGCACTCTTCATTGGTGAACCAGAAAAGAAAAGCAAAAGGTAAGTATTATCTATTTATAGTACATTTGTATTGAACCTAAAACTGAAATCAATTTATACATATTCCTAACAAAAAATCTTATAATAACTTGATAGGGAATCCCGGCATGAAAGAACTACATCACCATCACCGGGAACTGAAGAAGATCAGACAAAAAAAAAGTGAATGAATAACCGCTCAACTACTATGCATCTGTAACATATAGTACATCAAGTTATTTAGAGCTGTGCTGGCGACTTTTTTGTGTACAATTGTAGTCAGCGAATCAACTGGAAAGCATGCAGCTGGAACAATTAATTTTTTTTTTTTGAAGAAATTCTGCTGCATTTTTGATTAGTTACTTCCAGTTGATTCGACAGCAAAGCAATTGGAGCAATTAATTTTTTGAAACACTACTGCAAGTAAGTTTTGCTCCACTGAGTAGTGTGTAACTAGAATGTAAAAAGTTAAAACATTATCTTCTGTTAGTAATATGTAATATCTAATCTATAATATCTCGGATTATATACTTAATACTCTGCTCTCTGTTCTTATTCTTTATGATTATTGTCATTACTCATTGATCATTGGTTATAGATGTATATGATTATTGTGATTGCTCATTGATCATTGACTATGCTTTCACTCTTCTTTAATGATCAGTTAATGACTTAACATTAAACTTTTAATTATTGTAGTTCAGCATCTGTATAGAGAGCTAAACAGAGAGATGTGCTATACCTACTAGACTTCTAAAGGGAAGGAGAGAAAGACATGTGGGTCACTGTTTGCCTCAAAGCGCACATTTTGTAATAAATTCTATCGTAAATTCATTTCCGAACTCTATTTTATTTCAGTTTGTTTTTTTTGAAAGAAAGAAAATTTCAGTTAGTATTATCATGAAGATAACTTCTAGCTTCTAATAATGATTCAAACCAATAACTATCTCAGCAACATACTTGAATTCAACTTACACAATATAATACCAAGAAAAACATGATTTCATTCGTAACTATAAATTCCCCGGCAAAGCGCGGAAATATTTTCTAGTACACTCAGTAGCTTAATTACACTTCAAAATTTCAAAGTCCACATATCGGACCTTTTGCACTTGACAATTGAAAGTCCAATAGCCTTAACTTCAGAACTGAACTTTGTTCTGTTTAATTTTTCACTACGTAGGCTACATGGCTAAGATGCACCTGTAGCTGTTGTCTTTCAAACTCAAATTCTCAAAGTCGGCCAAGATTCCATCAAGAGGTCTTCTCATATCAGCCATCACCTTTCCCAGCAAATCGACACCTTTGGTAGTCGTCTTCTTCTCCATCCCGGTGGCGGCGGCACTGGTAATTGCCTCATTAGGCTGCTCGTTGGGCTTGTGTTCTTCGACTGTACTAGTGTCTAGGCTGCTTGGTTTTTTGGTTATTTCTGTTTTGCTCTTCTTGTGATCATTGTCACCACCAGCGACACTTTTGTGCACCACCTTGGCTTTCACAAACGATGTGGGCCGCCGCCGCCGCAGCTTAGTCCCCTCCTTGTAATCAAAACCAAGACCTTCATTTTTGGGCCTCAATCCGGCTTCAATTGGGCTCACAATACCTTCCTCGTTCTTCCCCAGTCCACGTCCGTTATATCCCATCTTCATCAGCAATTTCATGCCGATGCCCTTTGTGTGTTTCTCGAACTCCCCGATATTCAGATCCCCACCGTCGTCATAGGGTTTCACGGCGGATCTGACGGGCCTGGTGGGCTCCGCGGCGAGCTTGGTGGATGAAACGACGAAGTTGCAGCCGCGGTCTCGCCTCATGCGTTTTCTGGAGCCGCCGTTGTCTCCGTCGTCGTCGGAGGAGGAAGCGAGAGCGAAGATGCGGAGATTTCCTTTCGAGGTCTCAACGACGCGTCGGAGATTGTTCTCCTTGCGCTTGCGAGAAAGGCGATCGATTTCAGACCTCAAATCCATCGATCTCAGATCTGCAGAGCTCTCGTATAAAGTATAAACCCTAACCCTTCCTCGCAAAAGCGAATTGACGAATTTAAGCGACCGAGAGAGAGAGAGAGAGAGCGAGAGAGGAAAAAATGAAGTAGAGAAAAAATGGAGACGCGTTCCCTATTTATAGATTTGGAAAATCTCCTGATCCAGTAACGAAGCTATTAAAATAATAATAAAAAAGGGAAATTCCTTGTGAATGCAAGGAAATAATTGCGTGTTCATCAAAAAAAAAAAAAAAAAAAGGAAATAATTGCGTGGTTTACACGCAGGACTTGTCATTGGGCCTGTACTGTACAGCTGCCAATAGGAGAAGGACCAATCGCGTTTAAGGTTTTAAATCCCAATTCGAATAGGATTGGAATAAATTGAGCTAATTTAGGGCAGACATCGTTATTTCATTCTTTTACAAGAAGGAACTAAAGTGGAGAAGAGAAATTTTGAATACACTCTCTCAATTACTTAATGCACACCTCCTATAGTTGTTTGAGACATTTTTTCATCAAACTTTCATCTATACCCCTCATTAAATAAATAAATGAGAAAAACTTTTTAAAAAAAATCTTAACTCTTTTTTTTTTTTTTATGACCTTCACAATGTGGAAAAACTTGATGCCTCTAAGATTTTATAAGATTCAATATATGTTAATATCTTCATGATCTATATAGTCATGGCATATTAAAATCGGTAAAACCATGTCTCAGTCGGTTGTTTTGCAAACGAAGTGATTGATGATGATGTATTCATATATCCAAGATATATTTGATGATTTTATAACCTCTTTCATTATGTTTCAACCAATTTGATTACTTGCTAGTTCTTCATGTGAACTACAATTATTTCATTTATCATTAACGTTCATGTATGATCTTGAAAAGAGGTCGATTGTATCATGATCAAAGACGAGGAGAAAATTTAACCTATAAAAAATATTTAATTATTATTTTGATATATAAAGCATTTAATGTTCAAAAAAAAAAAGCATTTAATTCTTATTTTATTTTTGTAGATTTTTTTTATTTTTTATTTGTTTATTTATTAATAAGGGGTATAGATGAAAATTCGATGGCAAAGAAATATAGATATGTGCATTAAGTAATTGGGGATGTATATATAAAACTTGTCATTGGAGAATTGAGAGAGAATATAGATAAAGTTGTGTGCAAAGAGAGAACTCGTATTTCTGTGTGTGAATTTTTGTTCAAAAATGTAAACAAATCTCTAATTAAGGCATGAACAATAGCATACCTGATCAATGAGCAGACAAGTGTTTAAAGTTTTCTTGTGTGAAGGATACCAAATGGCGGCAGGAATTGTGCTGATCACTATTTTTGCCGGAAGAGCCCACTGATTTAGCCATGGCTTTAGGCTTTCTAGCACCGAATTGAAAAAAAAAAAAAAAACAAGTAAGCTATTCGAAGCTACAATGCTACCACAGATGGAAGATAGCGTCGCCGAATAGATGTATCTGATCATATCGTGTCCTTATAAGAGGAAGAGGAGAGGAAAACAAATAGAGAAGTTATGATCAATGTTTTCAACGTCTACTGTCTACACTCCTTATATTTTAATAGCTCGTCACATTTAAATTAATGATGTGCATAATGGTAGTAAGCTTTTCTGAAGAATATCATGTCGATATATTAATATTAATATTTAGAAAATTACATAGTAGCACATGACCAAAAATGTAAACACAGAAAACCCACTTGCAAAAAGATTTATACAAATAAGGACATGAGCCCATGTCCAAAAGCCAAATGAATCAAGTCTGATTCCCAATTTTAATGGCAAATGACTAAAATACTCGAGTTTCATCATAATTTACGGCACTGCCACTGTCCAATACCCAAACGAGTTTCATCAATTTCCAAACTCACCGATTTGGAAATCCTTCAAATTCTCCTTTCACAGTGAGAATTTCAGCTAGAAGGTTTGAGGGAAGATGATCAGTGACTCGAGGCGCTCCTAATAGGACCAGTTTCACTTCCGAAAGTGGCCGGAAAATGGAGAATTTCGCCGGAGAACACAACTGCTATAGTGACGGTTTAGGCCAAAATTGATGGTTTTCTGGCAAAATCACCGTGACCCACGGGTACCAACGTGTAGAGGAGAAAGAGACGGTTCTTTTATGGGTGGTGGCGCGCCGTTTGGTTGCCGGATGCCGGAGAAATCAAGGAAAAATGGGAGAGGGCCGATGCGGGGGAGAGAGAGCAAGAGAGAGAGATCGGGGAAGAAGAGAGAGAAAAGGGGTAGAAACCTACCCACAGTAACTTTTCATATGTATACTAATTACCATAAACAGTAACTTTCGTATTTCGCTTATAACTTTTGCATACGAAGTCCAATTTTTTCGAACCAAATATGCACGTGCTCGGTTTAACGTCCTCTATGACTTTCATGAAGAAAAACTTTTCAAATTTTGCCCCGGTCAAAAAATCAACTTTTAGGGCTCCTAAAATATCGAAACTTAAATAAATGGGTCATTGACCCAAAACACCAAAATTGAACAAAATTATCCCACTTACCCCAGCAACAGATTTTTATATATTCCCACTTACCCATTATATAATTAAATGACAATTTTGCCCTTAGTATAATTAAGAAATTGCATCCACGCCACTCTCTCTCCTCTCTCCACGCTGCCAGTTTCTCTTTC